>NW_022308578.1:0-10600 GCF_002776525.5 Piliocolobus tephrosceles
TTGTTGTGTCTCTGCCAGGCTTTGGTATCAGGATGATGTTGGCCTCATAAAATGAGTTAGGGAGGATTCCCTCTTTTTCTATTGATTGGAATAGTTTCAGAAGGAATGGTACCAGCTCCTCCTTGTACCTCTGGTAGAATTCAGCTGTGAATCCATCTGGTCCTGGGCTTTTTTTGGTGGGTAGACTATTAATTGTTGCCTCAATTTCAGAGCCTGCTATTGGTCTATTCAGGGATTCAACTTCTTCCTGGTTTAGTCTTGGAAGAGTGTAAGTGTCCAGGAAATTATCCATTTCTTCTAGATTTTCTAGTTGATTTGCATAGAGGTGTTTATAGTATTCTCTGATGGTAGTTTGTATTTCTGTGGGGTCGGTGGTGATATCCCCTTTATCATTTTTTAATGCGTCTATTTGATTCCTCTCTCTTTTCTTCTTTATTACTCTTGCTAGCGGTCTGTCAATTTTGTTGATCTTTTCAGAAAACCAACTCCCGGATTCATTGATTTTTTGGAGGGTTTTTTGTGTCTCTATCTCCTTCAGTTCTGCTCTGATCTTAGTTATTTCTTGCCTTCTGCTAGCTTTTGAATGTGTTTGCTCTTGCTTCTCTAGTTCTTTTAATTGTGATGTTAGAGTGTCAATTTTAGATCTTTCCTGCTTTCTCTTGTGGGCATTTAGTGCTATACATTTCCCTCTACACACTGCTTTAAATGTGTCCCAGAGATTCTGGTATGTTGTATCTTTGTTCTCATTGGTTTCAAAGCACATCTTTATTTCTGCCTTCATTTCGTTATGTACCCAGTAGTCATTCAGGAGCAGGTTGTTCAGTTTCCATGTAGTTGAGCGGTTTTGATTGAGTTTCTTAGTCCTGAGTTCTACTTTGATTGCACTGTCGTCTGAGAGATAGTTTGATATAATTTCTGTTCTTTTACATTTGCTGAGGAGTGCTTTACTTCCAATTATGTGGTCAATTTTGGAATAAGTGCGATGTGGTGCTGAGAAGAATGTATATTCTGCTGACATGGGGTGGAGAGTTCTATAGCTGTCTATTAGGTCCGCTTGGTGCAGAGATGAGTTCAATTCCTGGATATCTTTGTTAACTTTCTGTCTCGTTGATCTGTCTAATGTTGACAGTGGAGTGTTGAAGTCTCCCATTATTATTGTATGGGAGTCTAAGTCTCTTTGTAAGTCTCTAAGGACTTCTTTATGAATCTGGGTGCTCCTGTATTGGGTGCATATATATTTAGGATAGTTAGCTCTTCCTGTTGAATTGATCCCTTTACCATTATGTAATGGCCTTCTTTGTCTCTTTTGATCTTTGATGGTTTAAAGTCTATTTTATCAGAGAGTAGGATTGCAACCCTTGCTTTTTTTTGTTCTCCATTTGCTTGGTAGATCTTCCTCCATCCCTTTATTTTGAGCCTATGTATATCTCTGCATGTGAGATGGGTCTCCTGAAGACAGCAGACTGATGGGTCTTGACTCTTTATCCAGTTTGCCAGTCTGTGTCTTTTAATTGGAGCATTTAGTCCATTTACATTTAAGGTTAATATTGTTATGTGTGACCTTGATCCTGCCATTATGATATTAACTGGTTATTTTGCTCATTAGTTGATGCAGTTTCTTCCTAGCCTTGATGGTCTTTACATTTTGGCATGTTTTTGCAATGGCTGGTACTGGTTGTTCCTTTCCATGTTTAGGGCTTCCTTCAGGGTCTCTTGTAAGGCAGGCCTGGTGGTGACAAAATCTCTAAGCATTTGCTTATCTGTAAAGAATTTTATTTCTCCTTCACTGATGAAACTTAGTTTGGCTGGATATGAAATTCTGGGTTTAAAATTCTTTTGTTTAAGAACGTTGAATATTGGCCCCCACTCTCTTCTGGCTTGTAGAGTTTCTGCTGAGAGGTCTGCTGTTAGTCTGATGGGCTTCCCTTTGTGGGTAACCCGACCTTTCTCTCTGGCTGCCCTTAACATTTTTTCCTTCATTTCAACTTTGGTTAATCTGGCAATTATGTGTCTTGCAGTTGCTCTTCTGGAGGAATATCTTTGTGGCGTTCTCTGTATTTCCTGAATTTGAATGTTGGCCTGCCCTGTTATGTTGGGGAAGTTCTCCTGGATGATATCCTGAAGAGTGTTTTCCAATTTGGTTCCATTTTCCCCCTCACTTTCAGGCACCCCAATCAGACGTAGATTTGGTCTTTTGACATAATCCCATACTTCTTGCAGGCTTTGTTCATTTCTTTTTCTTCTTTTTTCTTTTGGTTTCTCTTCTCGCTTCATTTCATTCATTTGATCCTCAATCGCTGATACTCTTTCTTCCAGTTGATTGAGTCGGTTACTTAAGCTTGTGCATTTGTCACGTATTTCTTGTGTCATGGTTTTCATCTCTGTCATTTCGTTTATGACCTTCTCTGCATTAATTAGTCTAGCTGTCAATTCTTCCACTCTTTTTTCAAGATTTTTAGTGTCTTTGCAATGGGTATATAATTCCTCCTTTATCTCTGAGATGTTTGATGGACTGAAGCCTTCTTCTCTCATCTTGTCAAAGTCATTCTCTGGCCAACTTTGATCCATTGCTGGCGATGGGCTGTGCTCCTTTGTAGGGGGAGATGTGCTCTTTTTTTTTTAATTTCCAGCTTTTCTGCCCTGCTTTTTCCCCATCTTTGTGGTTTTATCTTTCTCTGGTTTTTGATGATGGTGACGTACTGATGGGGTTTTGGTATAGGTGTCCTTCCTGTTTGATAGTTTTTTTTCTGACAGTCAGGACCCTCAGCTATAGGTCTGTTGGAGATTGCTTGAGGTCCACTCCAGACCCTGTTTGTCTGGGTAACAGCAGCAGAGGTTGCAGAAGATAGAATATTGCTGAACAGCGAGTGCACCTGATTCTTGCTTTGGAAACTTCCTCTCAGGGGTATACTCCACCCTGTGAGGTTTGGGGTGTCAGACTGCCCCTAGTGGGGGATGTCTCCCAGTTAGGCTACTCAGGGGTCAGGGACCCACTTGAGCAGGCAGCCTGCCCCTTCTCAGATCTCAACCTCCCTGTTGGGAGATCCACTGCTCTGTTCAAAGGTGTCAGACAGAGTCGTTCGCGTCTGCACAGGCCTCTGCTGCTTCCCCTGTTATTTTTTAGTTGTGCCCTGTCCCCAGAGGCGGAGTCTACAGAGACAGGGAGGTTTCCTTGAGCTGCTGTCAGCTCCACCCAGTTTGAGCTTCCCAGCGGCTTTGTTTACCTACTTAAGCCTCAGGGATGGCGGGCGCCCCTCCCCCAGCCTCGCTGCTGCCTTGTGGTTAGATTGCCGCAGACTGCTGTGTTAGCAAGGAGGGAGGCTCCGTGGGCGTGGGACCCTCCCGGCCATGTGTGGGGTATATTCTCCTGGTGTGCCGGTGTGCTTACTGCGCAGTGTTCGGGTGGGAGTTACCCGATTTTCCAGGTGTTGTGTGTCTCAGTTCCCCTGGCTAGGAAAAGGGACTCCCTTCCCCCTTGCGCTTCCCAGGTGAGGCGATGCCTCGCCCTGCTTCAGCTCTCGCTGGTCAGGCTGCAGCAGCTGACCAGCACCGATTTTCCAGCACTCCTGAGTGTGATGACCCCAGTACCTCAGTTGAAAATGCAGAAATCACCGGTCTTCTGTGTCGCTCGCGCTGGGAGATGAAGACTGGAGCTGTTCCTATTCGGCCAGACTGTGTCTTTTCTGTGGGATTCTTTAGGTTAATTCTGTTTAGAATTCATTGAGTTTGGACATGCGAGTTTATACCTTTTATTAAATTTGAGAAAGCTTTTGCCATTATTTCTTTGAATATATTTTCTATCTCTCCTTTTTGTCTGAAACTTCCTTTACATGTATTTTAGACCACTTCACATTGTCCTGTAAGTTACTGATATTCTGTTTATTTTCTTTTCATTCTTCTTTTCTTCTTTATGCACTTCACTTTGAATGCTTTCTATTGATGTCTTCGAGTTCTTTGAACTTTCCTTTTGCAGTATCTAATCTGCTGCTTATCTGTTTTCAATGTATTTGTCATTTGAGGGTTTTTTTTTTTCACTTTTATATCAACTCCATTTGGTTCTTTTTTTTATTATTATTATACTTTAAGTTCTAGGGTACATGTGCATAACATGCAGGTTTGTTACATATGTATACTTGTGCCATGTGGGTGTGCTGTACCCATCAACTCGTCAGCACCCATCAACTCGTCATTTACATCAGGTATAACTCCCAGTTATTGCTTTCTTCATAATATTCCTCTTCCTCTACCTTGTTAACACATGGAACATTCTTGTAATAGCTATGTAACAGTCCTGTTCTACCAGTTCCATCATGTGTACATTTTCCAGGTTACTGATATTGTTCACCTGATTATAGGTCATATTGTCCTGTTTCTTTGCATCCTGGTCATTGTTTACTGGATTCCTGAAATTTTACATTTCATATTGTTGGATGCTGTATGTTGTTGTATTCCTTTAAATAATATTATATTTTGTTCTGACATAGATGTTAGTTATTTGCAATTGGATTCATTCGATACTTTCTCTTAAGTATATAGCGGGTCCATAGCAGCTTTTTGTCTAGGTCTAATTTGTCACCAATTCTAAAGCAGTACCCTTGGGAGAATTCTGCTTGATGCTTTGGATAGCTCAGAGGTCTTTAAACTCTGGCTGGTGGAAACACAAAATATGGTCATCCCTGTAAGACTTTCACAGATTCTTATCCTTTTCATTTCTAATGGTTCTTTCTCCAGCCTTTGGTAATTGCCTCCTGTACATACACAAATTAGTACTCCACCAAATACCGAAAGGACCCTTCTGTAATTTTTCTGGATGCTCTCTTTTGCAGCATCCTCCTTTCTGATACTCAGTCCTGTAAATAATTGTTGCCTTGAACACCTGGGCTCTAGTTTCTGACTTTTCAACTTAGTAAGACAACCATGTTCTGTTTCAGTTCTCTCCCTTTGCCTGCTTTGTAGCACAGCCTGGAAGCTGCCTCTAGGGTAGCTTGCCTCGCTTGCTCTCCTGCTCTCAGTATCATTATGTCTGTGGGGTCATAATTCTGCATTACCTCTTGTCCAGTATCTAAAACCATTTTTTCAGACTCCTTGTACAGTTTTCCAGGTTTCCAGGATGTTTTTACACTGGAAAGATTAGTGCTGTGCCTATTAGTTTATCATAATCAGTGGCAGAAACAAGTGAATACTTTTCAAGATTTTTAGGTTTTTTTTTTTTTTTTAAGTGAAAGTAATATCTATTCATTGTGGAAAATGGTGGAGAAAAAAAAAAAGTATAGGAAGAAAATGAAAACTACCCTAATCTTACCGTTCAGAAATAAGCACACTCCCATGCCTTTCATCTAGACATGGTAATATACAATAGCAACAGAACCGTTTCTAGAAGTTGCCCGCCACATTCCTTGCATCTAATTAGCCAAAATTTTTTCACATTCCTCTGTCTTAATCAGTTATTTAGTAGGAGATTGAAAACATAATGATTGGCTAAACCAATCAAAATTATTCTTGAGATGAGAATGAAGTCATCCTTTTCTGAACTTTGAGGAAAAAGTAGAAGCTCATTCTCTTATAAAGAAAGGAAGGAAAGGGCTTTGGTGTAGGCAATCAACCAATACCACTGGTTAAATAACAAAGTCTGGTGAATTTTGGGGAATGACCAACTACAAGACTGCATTTTTGACAGAGATAAGAGATAAACAGGGATGAAGGATGATAAAGCTAAACTATATGCACTTTCAGTAGGAGTGATGATGGACTGGGAGAAGCACTGAAGAGTAAGAATAATGACCATCTTAAGGCCTGATTTTGAATGAGCAGCTTCTTCTTGAGAGAGCTGTAGGAGAATCTGCATCCTTAATGCAGAGCCAGCTTTCAGTTAAGACTAAAAGAGCATTTAATGAAAAGGTGGAAACACAACAGAGTTTGTTAACCATGTAAAAGAGGTTCCAGAGAGCCAATATCTTATCTGAAAAGCCATTTGGTATTTGTAATAACCTTTCAGACTTAAAATCAAATTGAAGCCAACATTTGAAGGGCATGACAGTCCACGAATAACCATAATATCAGCACTGAAAATTTTTTTCTTCATATATTGTGGAGCCACTAAGGTTCATTGATTTAGAATTTAATGTTTCATTCCTGATTGGCAGTAATTTGTCTGTCAAGAAACTTTTCATGGACATTTATTTTACTTTAAAAGAAAGAACTCTATTCTGTGTCTTTCCCTATACCACCCCCCTCATTTTTTTTTCTTCAGATGCTCAGTGGTCTATAAAAAAATCTTAAAGAAATGATACATAAAATTCAAGTAACTATACAGAGGCGTGTAAAAGCAGTCCCAAATGACAAGATAATTAACACTTATATCTTTCTACCCAGTGGTTTGTGCATGAGGTATTTTCCCTTTTTGTCTGTGAGTCCTTGGAAGAACTGTATAGGTCCTAAAAGAAATCAAACTCTGGACAAGATAAAATGTGAATATACCTTGAATGTTTTTGAATATGAGGTCAGATCTGCCATTTTCTTAGGTCCCAAATGCATAGAGGTGTTATACGCACTACCAAGAGCCTGAGACATTCAGCTAGGATAATGTAGTCATTAAGAATATAGATTTTAGAGTCACTTCAACAGAATGGATTCTGGTTCCCACTTACTTTTAGTGTTACCATATGTAAATTATTTAACCCCTTACAACTCCATTTATGAGGTAGGAATAATAATAGTACTGAATATTATAAAGATGAGAGGGTTTGGATTAAATGAGACAATACATGAAAGGCTATATTTCGTTGTGTGGTAAAGCACTAAGTATGCACTAATTATTAGCTGCTCCTATTTTTGTCATCACCATCATAATCAGTAGCAGCAGTTAGCAAATCTGCTAATTCATATTAAGCATATCCAGCATGTCTCAGAAGGTCTTTTGCAGAGTACTTGAAACTTTGTCACAGTTTGTGACAGGTTTAATTTGGTATAATACATTGATTTTGCTTCTTGGTAGTTGTCTGTGAAACTCCTATGGCTGTCCTGAAAGGAATGATCCAGAACTGATGATTTTCTAATTCTCAGCTTGATTATTTTACAAACAATTAGTCAGTTCAGCTCTTTTCTACAGATGGTAACTACTGCTTAGGGTGCCATTATGTAACAGGAGTATTATTGTTAGGTAATTCTTGCTGACAGGCTACCAAACCAAATAACTCTAAGGTGGGAGTCACAAAATTTACTAGGTGTGATGAAGTCATCACTTTTCCTTTAAAAATTGATAATGACCTCTATGTTTTTCTGCTTTGTGTGGATTTCATCTTAGATCTCCGTATGTTTGTATGTTTTATATTTGGTTTTAAACATTAGAGCACTGGATCCTGGCAGAGAAACCGAGATTTAAACACCAGCAGGTGTTGATTGCTTACTAGCTTCTAGATCTAACTTAAGCTATTGTATCTCTCATGTATTAGGATGTTCAGTCTGTGTCTGGGTTTGGAATTTCCTATGCTTTCTCTTCGTATATTCAAAATGAGGAAGTCTAGATTCATATTCCAGCTCAACCACTTGTTACCAACATTAATTCAGTAATCTGCTCATTCAGTCAGCAGATATAATTTGGGCACTGCTCTATGCAAAATATTATGGTTGGAGGCTGGAGATAAGATGAGAAATCATGGATTTTAAATAGGAGGGTGACTCTATTAGATTTGTATTTTCAGAAAGAACTTGCATTTCGCAGTAGCCTCAGAGACTAGTTAGAAGGCTATTGCAGTAATCTACGGTAGAGATGATTTGGTAGCCTCAGTATATATTTGTATGATAATTCAAGCCACGAGAATGAATGAATCAATTCATTTAACCTCTCGGAACCCATCAATAAACTAGAAATACTAATTCCTGCTGTATTTGTCTCACATTATTGTTATAAAGTAAAATGAGGTAATATATATAAAATCATTTGAAACAGCCATGGAAATGTTATTTATTATAATTTGTTATAATTATCATTTCTTTATCTATATGCCTTTATGTGTTTTCATTCATATTTCCACTGATTTATGGTCTACAATGTTAAACATTTTCAGTTTTCAATTATCTGCATAGCCCCCTAAATTATTCAAAAGATTGGTACATTAAAAATATAATTAAACCAAATCCAGGACACATTTCTTTGCAAAGAAATACAGTAACAATTGCATCTTTTTAAATGTAATGTAATCCATCATTTCCCAGGACCCCTGAATCTTTTTGACAGTATAAACTGGATCCATGAACAGGAGGGATAGAATGCATCTTATCACATTCTCTCAGATCTTGATGGTCAATTAAATATGCTTTGGTTTAATTCTTTTGAAAGGGCACAAGGGCTTCTAAAGCCTTCCATATCACCATTCTTATCATCATAACCCTCACTTTACAGGTAAGGAAACCAATATAGAGATTTTGCCTAAACACAGAATTTAGGGAAACGGCTTCAGAGTAAATTCTTGGTCTCACTGAGTCTATTGTGATATATACTAGCGGCAGAACAGCATTTACTACTTAACCTCCTCACTCTGATTGAAAGATCACATCATCCCTGAAGAATTTATTTTATCTCAAAGTCAGTATCCAATAGTTCCTGAAAAGTTTGAAAGTTTCCATCTCTTTGTATATATTCACAAAAATAAATGGCTACAGGTTTGTGATATAGCTGACTCTACGCTGGCTCAGGTGTGAGATGTTTTCATGAATATTAACCAGGCAGTCCTTAATAGACTTGCTTGTGGTTTTGTCACTGGGACATCAGAAGGAAAGAATCTTTATAAAGAGATCTCACTGAACCCTGGGTACCAGGCATCAACAACTACCAATTGGTATAACTCTGCCTACTTCATTTTGTTTTCTCCACTACTTGAGCCCAGCTATCCTTGCCTCTCCAGTTCCATATACTTAATTATCCACCTTTGATCTGAGATTCTCTCACAGGGCTTCAGGCATTCCATTATCAATCTCTTCCTAATGTGTGGAAAAGGGAATAGTGGAGAGTCCTGAGGACCCTGGTGAGAAACACAGGGCAAGCATATATGACAGATCCACACCAGCATTTTTCTTTTGCAGCCTTTCAAGTTTATATTATGCAAAGGGACCTTTACATCAGCAAACTGTGAAAGTAACTACTAGTTACTACATTAAATCAAGCTTCTCCAGTGAGATGTCCTAGAGTAATTAAGTTGTCAATCAAAATTATGTTTAATCGTCCTTGAAGAAGTAGTGCAAAATGCACAACCACACAGTTTTCCTTGTTTTTGCTGAGTTTACCTAGAAAACTCTTACATTTCCTTCTGGATATAATTCCTTTCTTCTTCTTTTATTTTTCTTTTTAACCTTAACACATGTTGTATGTAGATCCTAGTCACAAGACAAGATTCAGTAAGGGACAGAGCATAGCAGAGCAAAGTGCTACTCTTCTCTGGGAATGGGGTTGCAATAGAAAGTATTTTGGAGAAGAATAAGGGATCGAGGTTCCATGATTTCTTTTTTTTTGGAGACGGAGTCTCGCTCTGTCGCCCAGGCTGGAGTGCGGTGGCGAGATCTCGGCTCACTGTAAGCTACGCCTCCCGGGTTCACGCCATTCTCCTGAGGTTCCATGATTTCTTTTACCATCCTTGCATTTATCAAGAAAATATGATGGGATTATGAAGGCAACAGAAACTTGAAATCATCTTATTTGATTTTCAGCTTACTCAGCTATCCAGCTGCAGAAGGAAGGGGATTATTGCAATAGAGCTTCATTATAGTTCTGTGTTTCCTTAGATTCCTGAGATGGGCATTTTAGGAAGGATGAGAATTGGCCTCATTTTTATTCTAAGTTACCCAGTGTTGTTGAAAGTGATCACTTGGCTTGTATTCCTCAATTTCTTTAAATTGATAAATGGCAGCAGACACTAGTCCTCCATAGCTTCTCCCTCAGTGGAAACATAGTCATAAGTGACTTAAGATAATACCTTAATTATGAGCTTGGCTGCCATGTTCCACAGACTGTTGGCTTTCCATCCTGGGAAATGAAGTTGTACTATAAAAACGTATCTGACAAAATTCAACAGCCCTTCATGCTAAAAACGCTCAATAAATTCGGTATTGATGGAATGTACCTCAAAATAATAAGAGCTATTTATGACAAACCCACAGCTAATATCATACTGAATGGGCAAAAACTGGAAAAATTCCCTTTGAAAACTGACACAAGACAGGGATGCCCTCTCTCACCACTCCTATTCAACATAGTGTTGGAAGTTCTGGCTAGGGCAATCAGGCATGAGAAAGAAATAAAGGGTATTCAGTTAGGAAAAGAAGAAGTCAAATTGTCCCTGTTTGCAGATGACATGATTGTATATTTAGAAAACCCCATTGTCTCAGCCCAAAATCTCCTTAAGCTGATAAGAAACTTCAGCAAAGTCTCAGGATACAAAATTAATGTGTAAAAATCACAAGCATTCTTATACCCCAGTAACAGACAGAGAGCCAAATCATGAATGAACTTCCATTCACAATTGCTTCAAAGAGAATAAAATACCTAGGCATCCAACTTACAAGGGATGTAAAGGACCTCTTCAAGGAGAACTACAAACCACTGCTC
>NW_022308580.1:0-1294 GCF_002776525.5 Piliocolobus tephrosceles
GCCAGAAAAGAATGTTTTAAAACCTCAGAGATACATCAGGTGAAAAGAAAAGCTGGGCTACAGGATGACTTCTTCAGTGGGAATGAGGGGCAGGGGATGGCAGCCCACCTCCAGGAGGAGCTTAAAGAGGAGGGCTCCTGGCTGCAGGGACAGGAGACAGAGGTGGGAAAGGCTTGGAAGCCATTTTTATTGTTTGATATTTTTTGAATCCACACTGTGTATTATCTGTTTTACATCTTAAGAAAAATAACCAGGCTGGGCACAGTGGCTCACATCTGTAATCCCAACACTTTCAGACGCTGAGGCAAGAGATCGCTTGAGGCCAGGAGTTTGAGACCAGCCTGGGCAACACAGTGAGACCACCATCTCTGCAAAAAATTTAAAAATGAGCCGGGCATGGTTGCACACATCTGTAGTCCTAGCTACTTGGGAGGCTGAGGTGGGAGGACTGCCTGAGCCCAGGAGTTGGAGGCTGCAATGAGACATCATTGTGTCACTGCACTCTAGCCTGGGTGACAGAGCAAGGCCCCTTCCCATAAAAAGAAAGAAGGAAAGAAAACTCACGTGGTGGGTCAGTGGGTCAGAGGCAGTGAGGTCATCACGTGGGGCAGCTTCAGGACCAGGTGGAAGGGGCCCATTGTGACCTCCCTGGCTGCACCCAGGTCTTTGTGACTGTTGCCTGGGGCAGCCTGGGAGCCAGTGGGTCGCCCAGAGCCCTCAATAAGAGGGCAGTAGGTCGGGCCAGACCAGAGCCTGGACCTGGGGTCAGGAAGGGGTTGCAGGGAGGGATGGAGGGGCTGAAAACCCTGGGCCCCTGCGGCCACCCCCACCCCCACCCCCACCGTGTCCCCCAGCCGCAGCCTCCAGCAGCCATGGAGGATGCCTGGACTAGCACTGCCAGGGATTTGTAGGGTGGCCCTGCCTGATCCCCATCTCCTCTGCTCACTCAGTTCAGTCCCAGAGACCTTACCCAGTTCCAGGGGCAGGGGACAGGGGCAGGGGGCCCAGGGTGGAGAGCGAGGCTCCCACGATCTTTCTGTCCAGCAAGGAGCAGAGAGCAAGAAACCCTGAGGGACTGAGACAAGGAAACCTGGAGGCAAGGCTCAGGTGGGGCTGGCCCCTGCATCCAGGGTCAAATCAAGGGGCTTCCAGACAGGAGGGATCCACTGGCTCAGGGCCCAGACCCTGTCCATGCCCATCCCTGTCGCCGGAGGGAGGGGCCCTGGCCTCGCCCAGGGCAGCCCTGTTCCAGCTGCAGGAAGGACTGTTCTGCAGAGCCCAGCGGCCTGCACTG
>NW_022308581.1:0-1698 GCF_002776525.5 Piliocolobus tephrosceles
AGACATCCATGTTGCTACTAATTAACTCAGATGAAGCAAAGAATATCGTGAAAACCATAGCCTCTAACCTCAGATGTCAGACATCCTCATTCTTCTGACTATTAATCTTCATACATAAAACATTTGAAATTGCCAAGTTTGTTTGAGAGCAGTATAGAAGACTTCTGGATACAATAAAAAAAAAGTATATGATAAGCACAAAACTTTTCACAGCAATTTGAAAAGGTTAAATTAAAATACATACAAAATGGTTAGCCAAACCACCAATACTTACTGTGCTTCTTTTTATCCAACACTAAGATGTGAAAACATACCAAATAAATTATGTCTAGAAACAATCTTTACACTCAAGAAGTTTAAAATCTGGTAGGTGAAGCCTGCAGTAATAAGCACAATGACATCGATTAACTACTGCAGCCTTAAGGGTACCTTCACCAGCTTCGGCTTCCGGTTGACTACAGAAGAAAAAAGTAAATCCTACAATAGGAAAGGACGAATATACCATGACCTAGTGGGATTTATATCAGAAATTCAAAGGTTGGTCCAACAATCAAAAATCAGTCATTGTCATTCAGCACTTGAATGAAAATGTAGGGCAAAGATGTAGACAAAGTAATAGAAGAGGGCTTTCTTCACCTGACACAGGGTATCTACCAAATCCCTACAATTAACATTATACTTGACAGTGAGGTATTGAAGAGTACCCACCCCCTGGCATCTTTTTCACTATACCACTTTCACAGAATTTTCTGTCTCAGGTTCAGCTTCTACAAAATTCAAACTCTAACAGATACAAATAAATCAATTTAGAATTTTTCTTAAAACATTGAAAAACAATGTAATTTTAACGATATAAGAACTAAAAAGAATATTAAAATTAAATAAAAAGGAGTATGTGAATATACATAAATCCAAACCAGTCTGTAGGAAAGATAAAGGAATAGTCTTCATGAACCCAGTTAATTTAAAGAGATTAAAAAAAAAAAAAACAAGATTAGGAATAAAAGCTATATTTTGTTTCTTATAATGTTGTTATACATAAGATAAATAAAAAATAAATAAAAATGCCACCTGCAAATCTATGCAAAAAATGAAATCTAGAGTAAATTATTTCTAAGCAAAATTTAAAACATTTTAATAATCTTAATTAAATATTCTCACATAAAAGTAGTTGCAAAGGTGATTCAAGCATTCAAAAAGTTATCAGAATCAGATGGTTGTACAGTTATGTTAAAGAACCAGTAAGTCCATTATTATTTAAAATGTTTTACAAAATGTATACTGTATAAATAACATTCTAATATTAGAAATAATATTTTAAGAATATCCTAGAAAAAGTTTAGAAAAAGATAGAAAGCGCTTTTGTTTATTAGGCTAATATACATTTATTACCAAATTCTGTCACAAGTATCACAAAAAAATAAATAGATCAATCTCTTGTTGTATTGTAAAATCTAGAATTTCAAGTCTGTCCTTGATATCTTTTAGCCGTATGGGATCCCCAAAGGCCTGATCATGAGCATCCCTGCTCTATTCCGATAGGGCTCCCACCCAGCTGGAAATGAGTCTCCTCTGACCAGTTTCCTTATCAGCCACACTAGCTGCAATCTCTTGATTTTCACCTTCTTGCCAGCCCATGAAATTTTTCCAATAAATCAATCTCACAGCTTTCATGGAACCAGGAGCCTCCTGACCCTC
>NW_022308582.1:0-1999 GCF_002776525.5 Piliocolobus tephrosceles
GAAGAAAATGAAGAAAATGAAGAAAATGAAGAAAATGAAGAAAATGAGGAAAATGAAGAAAATGAGGAAAATGAAGAAAATGAGAAGAATGAGGAAAATGAAGAAAATGAGAAGAATGATGATAATAGATTAATATCTAATAGTGAATGTTATAGTTTGATAAGTAATAAAAAGGAAATGAATTTTTTTTTTAAAAAAAAACTTAGTTTTGGATAACTCGGAAAAAAATAACGCAACTAATGAGATAAAAGAAAACGAAGATAAGCTGACAAAAAAATTAAATAAATTACTTATTGTTAAAAAGTATGACACTAACATGTTAAAAAAAAATATTCATATAGTCCCTCTTAAAAATAACAATGTTATAATTGAAAAAAATGCCGTAACAGAAAAGAATGCCATAACGGAAAAAAATGACGTAACAGAAAAAAATGCCGTACGTAATAAAAAATATACAAATTGTGAAAAATTATCAAAAATACACATACCAAAAAATGATAATAACAAAAATAAAGAAAAAGAAAAAATACTTCTTGAGAGTTTTTCTTTAGAAAAGTATAATAAAACAAAAACAGATTTTGAAATTGTTAAAAATAAAGTTAATGTATTTTATGAGCTACAAAAAAAATGACTAAAATGGAGACACAAAAAAGACCAATAACAGCAGCGGAAGTAAAGAAAGAAGGAAAAGCAGAAACAACAACAAAAAACAAGTTAGAAATAGACACAAAAAACAAGTCAGAAATAGACACAAAAAACAAGTCAGAAATAGACACAAAAAACAAGTCAAAAACAACTAAAAAAATAACAACTACTGAAGCTGTAATAAATAAAGAAAATAAAAATGATATCAAACATTACTCAGAAAAAAAATTAATAGACCTTTTAAATAGTGTTAAAAAAGGGAATCATAGCATAATAAAAAATAAGGATGTTAATAATAATAATAATAATAATAACAGTGAAAAGTCCCAAAAAAAAAAAAAAAACTTTGTTTCAATTTGAATGTAACTAGATACTCAAATAACCATAACAAATTAAATGAACAAATACATAAAAATAATGACGTAAAAAACGACGTGAAAAACGACATAAAAAACGACATAAAAAACGACATAAAAAACGACATAAAAAACGACATAAAAAACGACATAAAAAACGACATAAAAAACGACATAAAAAACGACGTAAAAAATAATGTAAAAAATAATGTGTATGAAATTGAAACATATACTACTAAAGAGAGTAAAACTAAAAAGTGTCATTAGATTTAATTGAAGACGAAATTGAGGATTTATTTTTACAAAAAAATTTAATAGAAAAAAAAAAATAAAGTAAATAATTTATCATCGGGGAAAAAACCCAATTTTTATAATTACGATATTCAGGATATTAAAAAAAAATTAAGTGGAATTAAAGCGAAAAATGGTTTATGTTTAATAGGTCAAGGCTCACCAAAGGGTTTAATTCTTAATTCGGAAAACAAGTTTGTTTTTGCAAGTATAGACAAAAATAATAGCGATAGCACTTCTGATAAAAATGGAAAAATAGATAATAAATTATTCTGTGCAATTAGAATGTAGTCTTAAAATGTAGTTTTTTTTAAATGTGTAAATGTCGCTGTAACTCTGTCTTTTGAAATGTGGGTCACCAGCACAACTATCATCATTATTGTATATATTATTACTAAAAAAAAAAAACAAACAAACGAATAAATAAATAAATAAATAAATAAATAAATAAATAAATACTATAAAATGTGTTTTGTGATATGTATGTAAAAACCGTTGAAATAAAGAAATAAAACAAGTAGATTAAAAAAACTTTTTCTTTTTTTTTTCCTTTTCCTTTTTTTTTCTCATTACCTTTTTTTTTCTCATTACCTTTTTTTTTTTTTTTTCTTTTTTTGATTTTTTACATTTTAATTAAATTTTTTTTATTCCTTTTGAACTCTTTTAAAATGCAACAACTTTTAAAATGCAACAACTTTTAAAATGCA
>NW_022308585.1:0-287 GCF_002776525.5 Piliocolobus tephrosceles
GCCGGGCGCGGTGGCTCAAGCCTGTAATCCCAGCACTTTGGGAGGCCGAGACGGGCGGATCACGAGGTCAGGAGATCGAGACCATCCTGGCTAACATGGTGAAACCCCGTCTCTACTAAAAATACAAAAAAAAAACTAGCCGGGCGAGGTGGCGGGCGCCTGTAGTCCCAGCTACTCCGGAGGCTGAGGCAGGAGAATGGCGTAAACCCGGGAGGCGGTGCTTGCAGTGAGCTGAGATCCGGCCACTGTACTCCAGCCTGGGCGACAGAGCGGGACTCCGTCTCAAA
>NW_022308585.1:387-9452 GCF_002776525.5 Piliocolobus tephrosceles
AAAAAAAAAAAAAAAAAAAAATATGTGAGGAGACTTTGGGAGGCTGAGACGGGTGGATCACCTGAGGTCGGGAGTTTGAGACCAGCCTAACCAACATGGAGAAACCCTGTCTCTACTAAAAATACAAAAAATTAGCCAGGCGTGGTGGCACATGCCTGTAATCCCAGCTACTCAGGAGGCTAAGGCAGGCGAATCACTTGAACCTGGGAGGCGGAGGTTGCGGTGATCCAAGATCATGCCATTGTACTCCAGCCTGGGCAATGAGTGAAACTTAATATCAAAAAAAAAAAAAAAAAGGGCAGGGTAAGGAACTCCATACAAAGTTTGCACTGCAAAAACAAAAGGGGGAGAGGATTTGCAACAATGTTAATTTCCTTCAAGAACTTTTAAGGTGGACAAGATGGTGTATGCCCATAGTCCCAGCTACTAAGGAGGCTAAGTTGGGAGAAATCACTTCAGCCCGGGAGTTTGAGGCTGCAATTGAGCTATGTTTGCACCACTGCACTCCTGCCTGCTTGATGCAGCAAGACCCTGTCTTAACAACAACAACGTAACACTTTCAGAACTTGACAATTAAGAAAAGGCCTGTAGAAAAATAGGTAAAGGATTTAAAAAGCTCCAGAGAAGCAAAAATCGACTAAAACGTGAAGAGATGCTGGCCGGGCGCAGTGGCTAACGCCTGTAATCCCAGCACTTTGGGAGACCGAGGCGGGAAGATCAACAGGTCAGGAGCTCGAGACCAGCCTGACCAACATGGTGAAACCCCATCTCTACTAAAAATACCAAAAAAAAAAAAAAAATTATCCGGGCATGGTGGCGCACAACTGTAGTTCCAGCTACTCAGGAGGCTGAGGCAGGAGAATCGCTGGAACCCGGGAGGCAGAGGTTGCAGTGAGCCAAGATTGTGCCACTGTATTCCAGCCTGGGCGACAGAGCAAGACTCCATCTCCAAAAAAAAAAAAAAGAAAAAGAAAAACAGGCACGGTAGCTCACGCCTGTAATCCCAGCACTTTGGGAGGCTGAAGTGGGCGCATCACGAGGTCAGGAGATCAAGACCATTCTGGCTAACATGGTGAAACCCTGTCTCTACTAAAAATACAAAAAGCCAGGTGTGGTGGCAGGTGCCTGTAGTCCCAGCTACTCAGGAGGCTGAGGCAGGAGAATGGCGTGAACCTGGGAGGCAGAGCTTGCAGTGAGCCGAGATCGTGCCACTGCACTCCAGCCTGGGTGACAGAGTAAGACTCCGTCTCAAAATAAATAAATAAACAAACAAACAAACATGAAGAGATGCTTAACCTTATTCAAAGGGAAATGTAAGCATAATTTGGTAAACACTTGCAATGTGCTCTCAAGCATGTGGTTTGAGTGTCAATTGGTAAACCTCATATAAAGGGCAGTTTGAGCTGGCGATTCCACTCCTTGGTACTTATCCTACTGAATTTGGTTATTAATATGAAATGCTGAGAACTCAGTATTTCTCCTTGGTTGAGTCAATTTCAGACAGGGATATTCTTTCCAGCATTGTTTGCCACAGCAAAATATTACTACATCAACAAGGTTCTCGTTAAAAAGATCCATGGAACATACCCCTGCAAGGAGAATGAGGTAACTCCCAAGTGCATTGATACAGAACATTCCTCAATATATGAGTTAAAAATGCAAACTGGGGCCAGGTATTGTGGCTCACGCCTGTAATCCCAGCACTTCGGGAGGCCGAGGTGGGTGGATCATTTGAGCTCAGGAATTCAAGACCAACTTAGGCAACCTGGCAAAATCCCATCTCTACTAAAAATACAAAAATTAGCCGGGCTTGGCAGTGCACACCTGTAATCCCAGCTACTTGGGTGACTGAGGCAGAATAGCTTGAACCCAGGAGGTGGAGGTTGCAGTGAGCCAAGATCTCACCACTGCACTCCAGCCTGGGTGTGACTGCATCTCAAAAAACAACAGTAACAAAGAAAAACTGAAGAACAGTGTCTGGGTACCACTGTGTATTATTTGTATGTGATTTCTATATATTTGTATTCTTGAGTATAGGATATCTTTAGAAAGATACATAAGAAACTGGTAGTGGGCTAGGGGCGGTGGCTCACACTTGTAATCCCAGCACTTTGGGAGGCCGAGGTGGGCGGATTACCTGAGGTCAGGAGTTCGAGACCAGCCTGGCCAACATGGTGAAACCCCATCTCTACTATAAAATACAAAAATTAGCCAGACTTGGTGGCACATGCCTGTAATTCCAGCTACTTGGGAGGCTGAGACAGGAGAATTGCTTGAGCCCAGGAGGTGGAGGTTGCAGTGAGCCAAGATTTTGCCACTGCACTCCAGCCTGGCCAACAGGAGTGAGACTGTTTCAAACAAACAAAAAAACTGGTAGTGATGGTTGTCTCAGGAGGGACCAGTTTGTTGTTGAATACGAATGATGCCCTTTGGTGCATTTTTTTTTCTTTTCTTTTTTTTTTAACGACAAGATCTCGATGCAGGATTTTTCTCAGACACTTTGCCAGCCGGGGACCTCTGCGGCCAGTGATGCTCCCTACCCAGGTCTCACGCCCCGGGCTTGCTGCTGGAGGTATCCTGCCCACTCGGCCCACCTGGCCACGCCTGGCTTGCACAGTGGCTCAGCCCTTGGCTGGGCTGAGGCATGCCCCAGGCTGCCTGTGTTTCAGCTTGTACCCACGTTCAGCAGTTTCCGAGTTCTTGTCATGCATCCAAGAAGAATGAAGTTATGCTGACAGTTCAAAGGGTGAAGAGGGTCGGAGAGAATTTTATTGAGCGATGAAACAACTCTTAATGCGGAGGGGAAAGGAGAGTGGTCTCTCAAGTTAGGTGGTTTCTCTCCCATTGTGGCTGGGTCCGGGGCTTTGATGGGCTCAAAATGGGGGTGTGTGTGCTGATTGGTTTGAGTGTACGCAAAAAAAAAAAAAAAAAAGGCTAAAACAAAGTGTACCCAAAAAAAAGAAGAAAAAAGGCTAAAAAAAAAAAGGCCAAAACAGGCGCGGTGGCTCACGCCTATAATCCCAGCCCTTTGGGAGGCCAAGGCAGGCGGATCAGGAGGTCAGGAGATCAAGACCATCCCGGCTAACGCAGTGAAACCCGGTCACTACTAAAAATACAAATAATTAGCCAGGCGTTGTGCTGGGCACCTGTAGTCCCAGCTACTCAGGAGGCTGAGGCAGAAGAATGGCTGAACCCCAGAGGCAGAGCTTTCAGTGAGCCGAGATCACGCCACTGCACTCCAGCCTGGGCAACAGAGTGAGACTCTGTCTCAAAAAAAAAAAAAAGGCACCATTCAAAGATGGACATGACAGTGTAACAAACCAATTAGGGAAGGGTAGGTATACGTAAAATAGGTGAAGGGTAGGGATCAATCAGAAGAACGTGCAACAAACGGGAAGAGGGGTTCTCAATTCCACCCATGCATTTATCCAGGACTTGTAGCTTGGCTTTCAACTGTTTTCTGCTTGAAGGTGGAGTTTCACTGGGAACCTGCCCCCGTCTGCCTAGGATTTGTCTGCCTCCTGTTGCTATCCTCACTTTTTTGCCAGGCTGGAGTGCAGTGGTGCAGTAGGAGGATCGAGGGATCCTCTCATTTCAGCCTCCGGAGTAGCTGGGACCACAGGCATGCACCACCAGGCCCGGCTAATTTTTGTATTATTTTGTAGATATGGGGTCAGGCTATGTTGCCCAAGCTGGTCCTGAACTCCTGGACTCAAGACATCCTCCCACCTCAGCCTCCCAAAGTGCCGGGATTACAGGCATGAGACACCACACTGAGCCGTTTGGTACCTTTTGAATTTTGTACCATGTTCATTTATTAGTCAAAATAAGATTAAAGTAGGCCAGGTGCAGTGGCTCGTGCCTGTAATCCCAGCACTTTGGGAGGCCAAGGCGAGCAGATCACTTGAGGTCAGGAGTTCAAGACCAGCCTGGCTAACATGGTGAAACCTCATCTCTACTTTAAAAATACAAAACTTAGCTGAGCATGGCAGTGGGCAACTGTAGTCCCAGCTACTTGGGAGGCTGAGGCAGGAGAATTGCTTGAATCTGGGAGGCAGAGGTTGCAGTGAGCTGAGATTGCACCACTGCACTCCAGCCTGAGAAAACAGTGCAAGACTCCGTCTCAATAAATTAAAAAAAAGAAAAAAAAAAGTGCATCCCACCAGATGTCACCTCCCTCTTTTGACAAATACTTGTATTGCCCCCATATCCTATTTTCTCATATCCTATCTTTTCTCCACGATAAAATTGTGAACTCTTCCTGGACCAGAACCTGAATAATGAAGTGTTCAATAAATATTACATTTTTTTGTTTGTTTGTATTTTGTTTGTTTGTTTTTCCGAGATGGGGTGTAGATCTGTCACCCAGGCTGGAGTGCAATGGCATGGTCTCGGCTCACTGCAACCTCCACCTCCCAGGTTGAAGCGATTCCCCTGCCTCAGCTTCCCGAGTATCTGGGACTACAGGCACACACCACCTCACCCAGCTAAGTTTTGTATTTTTAGTAGAGATGGGGTTTCACCATGTTGGCCAGGATGGTCTCGATCTCCTGACCTCGTGATCTTCCTGCCTCAGCCTCCCAAAGTGCTTTTGTGAGACGCGGTTTTTTTTCACTGCGTTTTTTTTTTGAGCTGAGTTTCACTCTTGTTGCCTAGGCTGGAGTGCAATAGCACAATCTCAGCTCACTGCAACCTCCAACTCCTGGGTTCAAGCAATTCTCCTGCCTCAGCCTCCCTAGTAGCTGGGATTACAGGCACCTGCCACCACGTCTGGCTAATTGTTTGTTTGTTTGTTTGTTTATAAGATGGGGTCTCACTCTGTCACCCAGGCTGGAGTGCAGTGGCGTGATCTTGGCTCACTGCAACCTCTGCCTCCCAGGTTCAAGCAATTCTCCTGCCTCAACCTCCCAAGTGCCTGGGATTACAGGCATACGCCACCATGCCTGGCTAATTTTTTTGTATTTTTAGTGGAGACGGGGTTTCACCATGTTGGCCAGGCTGGTCTTGAACCCCGACCTCAGGTGATCCACCTGCCTTGGCCTCCCAAAGTGTTGGGATTACAGGTGTGAGCCACTGCACCCAGCCATGAAGTGTCCAATAAACACTAGATTGACATAAAGAACCCTCAGGTGTGCTATCTTATGGAATACCCTCAAATTCCTCTTTGGATCTTCCTATCACAGTTGTATTATTGGGATCCCATTTGGATCTCTCCCACTATAGGTAGCTCTTCAGTGGGACGGGCTAGGTAGGAGAGGCTGGGAGTAAGTCTGTCTGATCTAGTAGGATGTCTTGCTTACCACCCAGGTAGGAGGTTATGTACTCCCAGCCTGCCGAAATCCAGGTGAAGGGAAGTAGTTTCTTTTTTTTTTTTTTGAGACAGAGTCTCGTCTGTCCCGGGGCTGGAGTGCAGTGGCCGGATCTCAGCTCACTGCAAGCTCCGCCTCCCGGGTTTACGCCATTCTCCTGCCTCAGCCTCTGGAGTAGCTGGGACTTCAGGCGCCTGCCACCTCGCCCGGCTAGTTTTTTTTTTTTTTTTTGTATTTTTTAGTAGAGACGGGGTTTCACAGTGTTAGCCAGGATGGTCTCGATCTCCTGACCTCGTGATCCGCCCATCTCGGCCTCCCAAAATGCTGGGATTACAGGCTTGAGCCACCGCGCCCGGCAGTAGTTTCTTTAAGAACTGGTATGGGCAGGCCCGAGTTGTCAAGGCTTCGGAGGCAAGGCGCTGGAGAGCGGGGAACGGGGTGGAGTTAGAGGCCAAGGCGGGCACCCAAGAGGCAGGCCCAGAAGAGTACTGCCAGGAAGAGTCTGGCACCGAGGAGCAGATGGCGGCTGGAGCAGCATGGCCTGTGCTGCGCTCCATAAACTCGCCTGAGCTCTCCCTGGTCATTTGCAACCGCAGCCCACGCATCGTGCTGCCTGTGTGGCTCAACTGCTATGAAGAGCTGCTGCCTGGCAGGGACTTCTGCATCCACAATTTCCAAAGCCACCCATGGCTCTTCAGAGATGCAAGGACACACAATAAACTTATGGTTAACCAAACTGAACTGTTTACGCCATGTTCCAATGTTGATGGACAGCCTGTTTTTGCCAACATCACACTGCCAGCATATACCCTAAAAGAGCGATGCCTCCAGGTTTTCCGAAGCCTAGTCAAGCCGGAGAATTACATGAGACTGGACATCATCAGATCACTCTGTGACGATCTGGAAGACCAGCCAAATGTACTTGAAAGACCTGGAGCCGCTGATGCAGGAGCACAGTGAAAACCTGTGGATGGCTGGGCATGGTGGCTCACTCCTGTAATCCCAGCACTTTGGGAGACCGCAGCCGGCAGATCACTTGAGGTCAGGAGTTTGAGACCAGCCTGGCCAACATAGTGAAACCTGTCTCTACTTTAAAAATACAAAACTTAGCTGGGCATGGTGGCACATGTCTGTAATCCCAGCTACTCGGGAGGCTGAGGCAGGAGAATTGCTTGAACCCGGGAGGTGGAGGTTGCAGTTAGCTGAGATTGTCACTGCACTCCAGCCCAGGCAACAGATTGAGACTCCATCTCAAAATAAATAAATAAATAAAAAGAGAGAGAGGGGAAAAAAAAAGAAAATTAATGGATGGAAGAGGAGACTGGAGATTTTTTTTTTCTTTTTTTTGAGATAGAGTCTTAGTCACCCCGGCTGGAGTGCAGTGGCGCGATCTTGGCTCACTGCAAGCTCCACCTCCGGGGATCACGGCCATTCTCCTGCCTCAGTCTCCAGAGTAGCTGGGACTACAGGCGCACGCCACCATGCCCGGCTAATTTTTTTAAATTTATTTTTTGTATTTTTAGTAGAGACGGGGTTTCACCATGTTAGCCAGGATGGTCTCCATCTCCTGACCTCGTGATCCACCCGCCTCGGCCTCCCAAAGTGCTGGGATTACAGATATGAGCCACTGTGCCCGGCCTGAAGATTTTTTTTTTTTTTTTTTTTTTGAGACAAGAGTCTCACTCTGTCACCTAGACTGGAATGCAATGGCGCAATCTCAGCTCACTGCAACCTCCACCTCCCGGGTTCAAGCCATGCCTGGCTAATTGTGTGTGTGTG
This sequence comes from Piliocolobus tephrosceles, assembly GCF_002776525.5. NCBI lineage: Eukaryota > Metazoa > Chordata > Mammalia > Primates > Cercopithecidae > Piliocolobus > Piliocolobus tephrosceles. The sequence goes on from NW_022308585.1 coordinate 7,476, forward strand.
TGTTCAGTTCCATAGCAGTCTGGCCAACATGGTGAAACCCCATCTCTACTAAAAATACAAAAATTAGCCAGGCATGGTGGTGCATGTCTGTAGTCCCAGATACTCGGGAGGCTGAGGCAGGAGAATGGCATGAACCCGGGAGGCGGAGGTTGCAGTGAGCTGTGATCACACCACTGCACCCTAGCCTGGGCGACAGAGCGAGACTCCTTTTAAAAAAAAAAAAAAAATTAGCTGGGCATGGTGGCCTGTGCCTGTAATCCCAGCTACTTGGGAAGCTGAGGCAGGGGAATCACTTGAACCCGAGAGGCAGAGGTTGCAGTGGGCAGGGATCTTGCCACTGCATTCCAGCCTGGGAGACAGGTGGGACTCCGGTCTCAAAAAAAAAAAAAAAATCCCCCCAGTAGAGAAAAATTTGGAAGAGACAGAAAAGTAAAAAAGAAGAAAAAAAATCACTATAGATAGACTACTTAAATACAACCACTATCAGCATTTTGAGCTATTACCTTTATCCGTTTTTTCCCACATAGTTGAGATCTTACTTTTTATATAGTTTTGTATCCTACTTTTTCATTTAATTTTAATTTTATAACAAATATTTTTCTATGTTATAAGCTCTTCACAAACATTAGTCTTTTTTTTTTGAAACGGAGTCTCACTCTGTCGCCCAGGCTGGAGTGCAGTGGCAAGATCTCGGCTCACTGCAAGCTCTGCCTCCCAGGTTCACCCCATTCTCCTGCCTCAGCCTCCCGAGTAGCTGGGACTACAGGCACCCTCCACCAGGCCTGGCTAATTTTTTTTGCGTTTTTAGTAGAGACGGGGTTTCACTGTGTTAGCCAGGATGGTCTCCATCTCCTGACCTCGTGATCCACCCACCTCGGCCTCCCAAAGTGCTGCAATTACAGGCGTTAGCCACCATGCCTGGCCAAACATTAGTCTTTCTTTTGCAATTAATGTTTGGGGTATTTTTTGGCATCTTTAGTTCCTTATCCTAACCTTTGCATACAAGTCCTATGTTCTAAAATCAGAGTGATGGCTGGTGTGGTGGCTCACCCCTATAATCACAGTACTTTGGGAGGCCCATGTGAGAGGATCACTTGAGCCCAGGAGTTCAAGACCAGCCGGTGCAACATAGTGTGACCCTGTGTCTACAAAAAAAAAAAAAAAAAAATTTAAATTAGCCAGTCATGGTGGCATGTGCCTGAAGTCCCAGCTACTTAGGAGGCTAAGGCAGAAGGATCACTTGAGCGCAAGAGTTTGAGGCTGCAGTAAGTCGTGATTGTGCCACTGCACTCCAGCCTTGCTGACAGAGCAAGATGCTGTCTCAAAATAAATAAATAAAATCAGAGTGAAGTGAGGAAAACAAACACTTAACAGTTTTCTACAACCCTTTTAAATTTCACCAAATTTTAGCTCTTTCCTTTCTTTCTTTCTTTCTTTCTTTTTTTTCTTTTCTTTTTTTTTTTTTTTTGAGACGGAGTCTCGCTCTGTCGCCCAGGCTGGAGTGCAGTGGCGCGATCTCGGCTCACTGCAAGCTCCGCCTCCTGGGTTAACGCCATTCTCCTGCCTCGGCCCCCTGAGTAGCTGGGACTACAGGCGCCCGCCACCTCGCCCATCTAATTTTTTGTATTTTTATTTTATTTTATTTTTTATTTTTTATTTTTTTTTATTTTTAAGACAGAGTCTCGCTCTGTCACCCAGGCTGGAGTGCTGTGGCCGGATCTCAGCTCACTGCAAGCTCCGCCTCACCGGTTCACGCCATTCTCCTGCCTCAGCCTCCGGGGTAGCTGGGACTACAGGCGCCGCCACCTCGCCCGGCTAGTTTTTTGTATTTTTTAGTAGAGACAGGGTTTCACCGTGTTAGCCAGGATGGTCTCGATTTCCTGACCTTGTGATCCTCCCGTCTTGGCCTCCCAAAGTGCTGGGATTACAGGCTTGAGCCACCGCGCCCGGCTTTTTTTTTTTTTTTTTTTTTTTTTT
>NW_022308586.1:0-3012 GCF_002776525.5 Piliocolobus tephrosceles
TTCTTTTGAGACAGAGTCTCGCTCTGTCGCCCAGGCTGGAGTGCAGTGGCGCAATCTCAGCTTACTGCAAACTCCACCTCCAGGGTTCACGCCATTCTCCTGCCTCAGCCTCCCGAGTAGCTGGGACTACAGGCGCCTGCCACCATGCCCGGCTAATTTTTTGTATTTTCGGTAGAGATGGGGTTTCACCGTGTTAGCCAGGATGGTCTCGATCTCCTGACCTCGTGATTCACCTGTCTCGGCCTCCCAAAGTGCTGGGATTACAGGCGTGAGCCAACATGCCCAGCCGGCTTTTTTTTTTTTTTTAATGAGATAAGATCGCTCTGTTGTCCAGGCTGGAGTGCAGTGGCATGATCATAGCTCTTGACAGCCTCAATCTTCCTGGCCCAAGTGATCCTCCCACCCCAGCCTCCTGAGTAGCTGGGATTACAGGTGCACCCCATCACACCCAGCTTATTTTTTTTTTCTTTTGAGAAGGAGTCTCGCTCTGTCGCCTGGGTGGAGTGCAGTGGCACGATCTCAGCTCACTGAAGCCTCCACCTCCCGGGTTCAAGCAATTTTCCTGTATCAGCCTCCCGAGTAGGTGGGACTACAGGTGTCTGCTCCCACGCCTGGTTAATTTTTGTATTTTTAGTAGAGACGGGGTTTCACCTTGTTGGTCAGGCTGGTCTTGAACTCCTGACCTCAGGTGATCCACTCACCTTGGCCTCCCAAAGTGCTGGGATGACAGGCGTGAGCCACCGCGCCCAGCCATAATTGTTTATTTTTTTGTAGAGATGGGGGTCTCACTATGTTGCCCAGGTTGGTCTCAAACTCTTGGGCTCAAGCAATCCTTCCACCTCAGCCTCCCAAGTACCTGGGACTACAGGTGTGAGTCACTGCATCCGGCTAAGTTTCTATATTTCTTTGTAGCGACGGCGTGTCACTATGTTACCCAGGTGGTCTTGAATGCCTGGCCTCAAGCGATTCTCGATTCTCCCGTCTCAGCATCCCAAGGCCTGTTTCATTTGTTGTAACATATTGGCCATCCTGTCCTACTGTGCCTCTGTCATCTGGTTTATAGCTATTCGGTCTGGCAGTATGTCTTGGGAAAGGAGAGAGGTCATGACCCCGCTGGGTATTCACGGAGATGCCACCACAATCCAGGTACTTAACTGCACCAGCACCACAAGGCTCCCTCCTGATGACCCTTAATAATCACGCCACCCCATCCCTAGCCCCTAGAGATCAGTCATCTGTTCCCCATCTCTGTTACTTTATGGATGTCACACAAACAATACCACAAAATATCCCTTCGGGACTGGTTTTCATCTACATCATCTTTTAGAGGTTCGTCCAAGTTGTTGCATGTAGCAATTGTTTCCATTTCTGAGTAGAGTAATTGTCTAATCTCCACGTGTGAAGATTTTCCTGCTGTCTGCTACTGATGGTACATTTGATTCCATTATTGTCAGAGAAGGCATTCTGTGCAAGTCTTTTTTTTTTTTTTTTTGGAGAGGGAGTTTCATTCTTGTTGCCCAGGCTGGAGTGCAATGGCGCAATCTCGGCTCACTTCAACCTCCATCTCCCGGGTTCAAGTGATTCTCCTGCCTCAGCCTCTCGAGTAGCTGGGATTACAGGATGCGCCACCATGCACAGCTAATTTTTTGTATTATAGCAGAGACAGGGTTTCACCATATTGGTCTGGCTGGTCTTGAACTCCTGACCTCAGGTGATCCGCCTGCCTCGGCCTCCCAAAGTGCTGGGATTACAAGCATGAGCCACTGCGCCCGGCCCTCGGTGCAAGGTCTTTTACATTTGCTAAGGTTTGCCTTATGGCCCAGGATATGGTCTATCTTGGTCTATGTTCTGAGGACACTAGAAAAGAATGTGAATTCTGTGATTGTTGTGCGGTTTGTTCTGCAAACGTCAGTTAGATCCTGTTGGTTGATGGTGTTGCTCTGCTATACCTTGATGACTGTCTGCCTAGTTATTCTAGCAGCTGCTGAGTTATGGGCTGAAGTTGTCAAATACAACAGCAGCTTTCTCTCTTTCTCCTTTCAGTTCTGTCAGTTTCTGCTTTACACATGTTGAAGGTCTGTTGTTTGCTGTATACACATTTGGGATTGCTGTATCTTCCCATTGAGTTCTTTCATCATTATGTAATGTCCCTCTTTTTCCCAAGGAATTTCAACAGCCAATCCTGCTTTTTAAAATTAATGTTTACATGATACACTTTTGCCATCCTTTTACTTTCAATCTGCCTATGTTGTGTTTGAAGTGAGCTTCAGCATATTGTAGACATCATATAGTTGGGTCAGGTTTTGTATCCATTTGGCGAACCTCTGTCTTCTAATTATTGTGTTTAGGCCATTTACATTTAAATTAGTGATATAGTAGGGCTTACACTTGCCATTTAATCATCTGTGTTTGTTCTCTCATGCTTTACTGTGGGATACTTGAAGGTTTTTTAGAATTCCACGTTATGTTTTTGAGGATATCACCACATACACATACAACTCATCAGTCTATCAGCATCTATGATTTACCACCTCAAAGGAGTGTAGGACTTCCTTCCACTTAAGTCCCTAACCCTTCTCACTGTTAAATACCTGGTTGTAGATATTTCCTCCACATACATCACACACCACATCGGTGTTGTAATTTTTGCTTCAACCATCAAATATGATTAAAGAAACTCCTGAGGTGAAAGATGGTCAGTGACATTGACTTCTATTTTTATCCACTCCATTGTTCTCAACTTTCTGGAGGCCCCAGCCCTCTTTTGTTTTTTGTTTTTTTTTTTTGAGACAGAGTCTGGCTCTGTCACCCAGGCTGGAGTGCAGTGGCCGGATCTCAGCTCACTGCAAGCTCCTCCTCTCGGGTTTACGCCATTCTCCTCCCTCAGCCTCTGGAGTAGCTGGGACTACAGGCGCCCACCACCTCGCCCGGCTAGTTTTTTGTATTTTTTAGTAGAGACGGGGTATCACCGTGTTAGCCAGGATGGTCTCGATCTCCTGACCTCGTGATCCG
>NW_022308586.1:6012-9267 GCF_002776525.5 Piliocolobus tephrosceles
AAAAAAAAAAAAAAAAAAAAACAGGACTGCAGAATAGGAATGCTGGGTTAAAGGCCTCCACGTTACCAGTGGCTGCAGCCGCCAGCCCTTTAGTGGGAGCAGAGGTGAGGGTCTGGGGTCTTATCCACTCAACAGGGGCCTCCAGAGGCCTGGGGAGCTGGTGTTCAGAGGTAAGGAGGCCTCTGGAGACAAGGCTAGCACCGAAGGTCACCCACCCTCCTGGGAGGAAGGAGGCCGAGGAAAGGTCTGGAAGTCTCCTACTCACCCCTTTCAGTGTGAGAGAGATTTCTCTTTTAGGGAGGGCATATCCAGACCCCACCTTTAACACCAATGACCCAGCGATGGAGAGGAGACCCGGTGGGACAGGCGGGAGACCCGGTGGGACAGGCGGGACCCCCGGCACGCCCAGCTACCGGCCTCAGCTTCCAGGACCGCTTGCAGCCTTGAAAAGTAATGCACGGGGCCCTGAGCCGGCCCCGAGGGAGCCACAGGCAGCAACCGCTCTGGAGGGATAGGAGATTTCCCCTCGCTTGGAGGGATGGGAACCTTCCCCTTGGCTCGGGCGCTCCATACCCTCCCTGCAGCTTTACACCCTTGGCCGGGTCCCACCTCCATGGCCCTCCTCTGAGCTCTCCAGCCTCGCCTGAGTGTTCCTGGGCTTAGGGATACAGCAACCACACACTATGGCGCAGCCGCTGTCCACGGCCCCATGCCCTCCGCAAGAGGCTGCCACACTCCTGCCAGGTAACACCTGGCCGCAGCACTCACCGCACCTTCACAAAGGGCCAGCCCTGCGCTCAAACCCGCGCACTTCACCCGTGCCACACACACCCGTGCACCTGCCCACCATCCTCACACCTGTCCAGGGGAGACAGCAGAGGGCGCAGCCCACGGGGCCTGGTCTCCACAGGCGGACCATGAGCCTGGAGCTGCAGGTGTGGCCGCCCCGCCGGGCCTGGTATGAGAAAGTGGTCATTCTCTCAGCGTGGCCTTCAGAGGCCAGCAGGCAAGACCAAGGTCCCGGCCTCTGACCCTGCAAGCCAGTGCGTGCCTGAAAATCTCTGCCCCAGGGGACCCTGCTGGGAGATCCCTCCCTCCCTCCAACCCATGCCCGAGGGCCCCGAGTCTACCCTGCTTGGTGGGAGGCCTCTCCCTTCCTCCCACCCCTGCCCGAGGGTCACACGGGAGTCTTTAGCTCATCTCAAATGCTCTCAAGGCACCGGGAATATCTCAGACAACAGCAAAGGCGGGAGCGGGATTCCAAAGGGGCGGCCTCGGGCCTGGGGCGGGAGGCGTCTTGGGTCACCAGGGCTGTCACCACCTCCTGACCCTGAGCCCGACACCTGAATACACCTGCAGAACCCGCACTTACTGCCCACGAGACGCTGTCTGCCACCTGCATGTACCCCCACTTCTGGAACCCAGACCCTAATCTTCTCTAGAAGGACGAACCCAGGGGCGAGAGGCAGGCGCACGACCCAGGGTGCCACATCTCGCAAGTCCCATCCCGGGCCCGACCGGTCAGAGCCGATGAGACACGGACTTTTCCCAACAGTTCCGTGAACTACACCTGACCTTTCCCGGCAGCCCGGGAGAGCGGGGATGTAAAACCCAAACTCGCTGAAGGAGGTGGCCACCAGGAGGGTTGGTGCCAACCCAGAGATGCAGAACTAAGAGGAGGTGCTGAAACCAGGGCCCAACACCACCAACTGAACCCCTAGATCCAGTTGTGCCTGAAGCCAGCCCTGTTATTCCAGCCAATCTATTTCCAGTTTTGCTCACACCAAGTTGAATTTTTCATCCTTTACAACCAGAGGATTCTGATACAAGAGCAGACACAAAACTCAGTCCTGTGGTCATGCCAGCCCAGCCCACGCCTGCCTCTGAAATGAAGTCACGCGCCACCTTGCTACAAATTGCTAAGATGTTTTTGCCGAGGGAAACAGAGGGGCCCTGGGGTGACTCTTTGGGGGTTTCAGGCAGGAGCAGAGCGAGGGGTGTGCTGGGCGCGGAGCAGGCCCAGGTACCCGCGTATTCATCCCCTGTTTCTTGCTCTCTCCCTCACACACACAGGGATTCTTAGGAGGAGGAAATTGCTGTCTGAGTGGACAGTAATTGAAAACGCCTGCACAGGCCGGCTGTGTACCAAGTGGGGGGTTGCGGGGTGGGGGGGGCGGGGGCGGCCTGGGGGGGGGCAGAGCCAACAGGGCTGCTGCATGAGATGCCAGCCTGACCTCGGGAGGTGCCTTGCTCAGGCCTGGGGCAGCCTCCAACTGGTCACCCCTGCTCACCTTGTGCCACTCCTGGGAGAAAAATCCATGGTCCTGACAGAGCCCAGGGAGGCGCACGGGAGGGGGCAGAGTGCCAGCTCCACCAGGGAGGGCAGGGAGGGGCTGGAGCATTGGGGGTAAGGGGCTCCTCCACCAACCCCGCCTACAACGCCAGGACTGTGTTCAGCCATTTCAGGGCCTCCTCTCTTCCACGTATTTTGAGACAGAGTTTTGCTCTGTTGCCTAGGCTGGAGTGTGGAGGCACAATCTCAACTCATTGCAACCTCCACCTTCCAGGTTCAAGCAATTCTCCTGCCTCAGCCTCCCGAGTAGCTGGGATTACAGGCACCTGCCACCATGCCCAGCTAATTTTTGTATTTTTTAATAGAAACAGTTTTGCCACATTGACCAGGTTGGTCTCCAACTCCTGGTCTCAAGTGATCCATCCACCTGCCTCGGCCTCCCAAAGCGCCCTTTTATTCTTGGGCTGAGATTCACAAATATAATTCATCTTTTTTCTTTTTACAGACACACTCTCGCTCTGTCATTCAGGCTGGAGTGTAGTGGTACAACCTTGGCTCACTGTAGCCTCTGCCTCCCAGGCTCAAGAGATCCTCCCACCTCAGTCTCCCAAGTAGCTGGAACCACAGATGTGCACCAACCACGCCCAGCTAATTTTGCATTTTTTGGTAGAGTTCAAAAAATGAGCAACATGGGGTTTCGCCACGTTGATCAGGCTGGTCTTGAACTCCCGAGATCAGGCGCTCTGCCCACCTTGACCTCTATAAAGTGCTGGGATTACAGGCGTGCACCAGCCACACCCAGCTAATTTTTAGTATTTTTAGTAGAGACGGGTTTCACCATGTTGGCCAGTCTGGTCTCAAACTGCTGACTGCAAGGGATCCGCCTGCCTCAGACTCCCAAAGTGCTGGAACCACAGGCGTAAGCCACTGCACCCGGGTTTTTTTTTTTTTTTTTTTTTTTT
>NW_022308586.1:9367-11720 GCF_002776525.5 Piliocolobus tephrosceles
TTTTTTTTTTTTTGAGACAGTCTTACTGTCACCCAGGCTGGAGTGCAGTGGTGCAAACACAGCTCACTGTAGCCTTGAACTCCTGCACGTAAGGGCTGCTCTTGCCTCAGCCTCCCGAGTAGCTGGGACTACAGGTGGTGCCACCATTTCCAGCTAATTTTTTTTTTTTGAGATGGAGTCTCGCTCTGTCACCTAGGCTGGAGTGCAGTAGCACGATCTCAGCTCACTGCAAGCTCTGCCTCCTGGGTTCATGGCATTCTCCTGCGTCAGCCTCCCAAGTAGCTGGGACTACAGGTGCCCGCCACCACGCCCAGCTAATTTTTGTATTTTTAGTAGAGACGGGGTTTCACCGTGTTAGCCAGGATGGCCTCAATCTCCTGACCTCATAATCCACCCTCCTCAGCCTCCCAAAGTGCTGGGATTACAGGTGTGAGGTGCCCAGCCTCATGTTCCAGCATTCCAGGGCAGCCTCTCTCTTATGCAAGGGCAGTGGGGGGCAGTGCTGGGGTTGAAGGTCTGGGCCCTGGGGGCTGCCTCCTCCCTGTGAGGAGCTCACGTGGCCACGCCCAGCAGCACCAAACATTCCCATCCAGCCTCTGGACCTCGCCCCGCCCGTGCTGAGGTTCAGAACCAGGCCCTAGGGCTAGGCTTGCCTCGGTTTCCCTGTCTGTCAACACGGTGGAGGAAGGGACACTCAGGAAGCTCCAGTGTGCAGACACCCAGCTGCCCTGGGGAAAAAACCACTCACGGCCCCCAGTCGCCGAATCCACCTCACACAGAGCAGCCAGCAGGAGGAAGCTAGCTCACCCGGCCCACGTGCTGGCTCCAACTCAAAGGCCCAGGGTTGAAATGAGACGCAAGGAGAAGCAGGAGTTGGGGGCTCCTGGGAGACCCAGCCTGAGGCTTGGCCAGCTGAGCAGCACTGGGGATACTGAAGCTGGGGTGGGCTGGCCTCCGAGCTCCCACCTCCACAGCCCCGCCAGCCCACGAAGCTCCAAGATGCTGCCTGGATGTCTCTGCCACCCCGACGGCCCCCAGTGGCACCCAGGCAGGCCCAGGGGAGGTAGAGGCCGCAGGCCCGGGTTGCACCCTCCACACCTGCAGCACGGTGTCGTCACACAGAGGATGCCCTCACGCCCCTCACCCGGGCCCTCGGGTCCTGCCCACACTGCTCGAGAGAGGGGTCCCTGCAGGCCACCCCCGAATGGAAGCACGTGTCCACCACCAGCGGGGGGGGCAGTCACGGCCCCAGGGGGTCCCCATGCACCCTACTCCTTCAGGGCTGGACTGTAGACAGCTGTAAGGACCCCAAGTCCCTAGTCACCCCGCTGAGTCAGAGGGCAAAACAGGTCTGAGGGGGTGCGGCAACGCAGGTTCAAACCCAGGAACGTGTTTACCCAGGTTAATGACTGCACGAGAGGGAGGGAAGGGACAGAAATAGGAGAGAGAGGGAGAAAGAGAGACGGGGAGAGGGAGCCGGAAGGCCCCGCCCCACCCGGGTGGCCTCACCTGCTGAGTAGGGCTCCTGCTTCTCAGGGTAGATGAACTCCTGGCGCTCGTACTTGGCCCGGATCCACTGCTCTCGAAGGAGCCTGCGGGGAGAGAAGAGACTGAGCCACTGGGCCGAGGCGGCCTCCAACCCAGCACACGCTGGTCTCTGGCCTGGACCCCAAGCATCTCAAGCAGCTCTAGGGGCCCCTGGCAGACTCGGGCTGCACCTCTGGGCACAAGGTCGCGAAAGAACTGCAGGGTCAGCCTCCTGCACCGGACGTTTCTCACTCTCTGGCTTTAATTTATTGGTTTCTTGTGCGTTCCGCCCCTGGAGCATCAGGCCCCACGTTCTGACCATGCGTCCCAGTGGACGGGCTGGCTCTTCCCCTCTCCTTCCCACCTCGGCCGCAGCTGACGCCCTACAAGGCTGAGGTACAGGGGTCGAGCCAGGCCTCCCACCCTGAGTCAGATGTCCCTGGGCCCTCCCGACCATCCCCACCTCGTTGGACCAGATCTGGGAAGTGGCCGCAGTGCCGCCTTGAAGGTGGTTCTGAGACACAGGGCGGGGCTGTCAGGGCGCCCGTCGAGGTCAGGAGGCATCAGGAGAAACTATGGGCAAATACCCAAGAATCCAGGGAGACCCAGGATGGGAAAGGTCCCCGAGAGCAAGGCCCCCAAGGCACACGCTGGGCCCAGACATCCCTGCCCAGAGCCACCCACCGCGGCCTCCCCATCCACCGTGACTCACTCGAGTGAGGCCAATATCGTTGCAGAAACCACCACCCACACGCAGGCCCAGCGTGGCCCCGGGGCACAGGCAGCGGCCCCAGCCTTTTCCACTCCCAGGGAATTACAAATAGGA
>NW_022308588.1:0-14029 GCF_002776525.5 Piliocolobus tephrosceles
ATATACTACCAATACCATATCGTGTGAAAGTTTTTAAAAGTATCTCACCAGATTTCTCAATATAAAGGGATTTTTTGTATCACCTTTTTGCCCTTTTCCAAAGCACCACTTTTGGAATTAGGTGGGGACCTGACTTACTGCTTTCTTCGCAGTGTGTAGAAGTTTCACTTTTAAAGAGCAGTGATAAGACATTAAAAGGTCAGTATCATTCTAAAATTTAAAGAAAAGGAAGTTGGTTTGTCCTGGTATCAAAACTACCATGAAGTTCCATAGTGACTGTACTAGTTTACATTCCTACCAGCAGTGTAGAAGTGTTGCCTTTTCACTGCTTCCATGACAACATCTATTATTTTTTGATTTTTTGATTATGGCCATTCTTGCAGGAGTAAGGTGGTATCGCATTGTGGTTTTGATTTGCATTTTCCTTATCATTAGTGATGCTGAGCATTTTTTCATATGTTTGTTGGCCATTTGTATATCTTCTTTTGAAAATTGTCTAGTCATGTCTTCTGCCTACTTTTTGATGGAATTATTTTTTTTTTCTTGCTAATTTGTTTGAGTTCATTGCAGATTCTGGAAATCAGTCCTTTGTCAGATGTATAGATTTTCTTTGTCCTTTGTCAGATGTATAGAAGATTTTCTCCCAGCTGTGGGTTGTCTGTTTACCCTGTTGACTGTTCCTTTTGCCATGCAAAAGCTCTTTAGTTTAAGTCCCAGCTATTTATCTTTGTTTTTAATTGCATTTGCTTTTGGGTTCTTGGTCATAAAATCCTTGCTGAAGCCAATGTTTAGAAGCGTTTTTTCCGATGTAATCTTCTAGAAGTTTTAGAGTTTCAGGTCTTAGATTTAAGTCCTGTATCCATCCTGAGTTGATTTTTGCATATGGTAAGAGATGAGGATACAGTTTCATTCTTCTACATGTGGCTTGCCAATTATCCCAGCACCATCTTTTGAATAGGGTGTCCTTTCTCCAGTTATATTTTTGTTTTCTTTGTTGAAGATCAGTTGGCTGTAAGTATTTAGGGTATTTAGGTTTATTTCTGCATCTCTATTCTGTTCCATTGGTCTATGTGCCCATTTTTATACCAGTACCATGCTGTTTTGGTGACTGTGGCCTTATAAGTATAGTTTGAAATCAGGTAATGCAATGCCTCCACATTTGTTCTTTTTGCTTGGTCTTGCTTTGGCTATGCAGTCTCTTTTTTGGTTTCATATGAATTTTAGGATTGTTTTTCTAGTTCTGTGAAGAATGATCGTGGTAGTTTGGTGGGAATTGCATTGAATTTGTAGATTGATTTGGGCAATATGGTGATTTTCACAGTATTGATTCTACCCGTCTAGAAGCATGGGATATGTTTCCATTTATTTGTGTTGTCTATGATTTCTTTCAGCGGTGTTTTGTAGTTTTACTTGTAGAGATCTTTTACCTTCTTGGTTAGGTATATTCCTAAATATTTTATTTTATTTGCAGCTATTGTAAAAAGAGTTGAGTTCTTGATTTGATTCTCAGTTTGGTCACTGTTGGTGTATAAGAGAGCTATTGATTTGTGTACATTCATTTTGTATGCTGAAATTTTGCTGAAATATTTTATCAGTTCTAGGAACTTTTTGGAGGAGTCTTTAAGGTTTTCTATGTATGGAATCATATCATCACAACCACTATGGAAAACAGTGTGGAGATTTCTTAAAGAACTAAAAGTAGGACTACCATTTGATTCAGTAATCCCACTACTGAGTATCTACCCAGAGGAAAAGAAGTAATTATACAAAAAAGATACATGTTCACACATTTATAGCAGGTTAATTCGCAGTTGTAAAAATATGAAACCAACCAAAATGCCCATTAATCAAAGAGGGGATAAAGAAACTGTGATATATATACAGATATCTATCTATCTGTCTATCTATCTATATACACATACACACATATATATGTGTGTGATGGATAGATGGAATGCTACTCAGCCATAAAAAGGAATAAATTAGTGGCATTGTCAGCAACCTGGATGGGATTTGAGACTATTATTCTAAGTGAAGTAACTGAGGAATGGAAAACAAAACATCATATGTTCTCACTTGTAAGTGGGAGATAAGCTATGAGGAAGCAAAGGCAGAAAAATGACACGTGGACTTTGGGGACTCATAGGGAAAGGATGGGAATGGGGTGAGGGATAAAAGACTACAAAATGGGTTCAGTGTATACTGCTCAGGAGATGGGTGCAGCAAATCTCACAAATCACCACTGAAGAACTTACTCGTGTAACCAGATACCACCTGTTCCCCAAAGCCTATGGAAATAATAAAAAAAAACCCAACATAAATTATAATAAAAGTATTTGGAAATTATTTTTCTGTATTTTATAACTTTTTCTTATAAGAGATGATCCCATTAATTTCTAGTGATGACAATTATTTCTCAACATGTGGTTAAAAGCAAAGAGAAAATAAATCCATCAAGTAAAAATGAAAATTAAGACTTTCAAGTGTTCACTGCTCAAAATAGTTTACCAGTCATGTTGAGAAATTTAATCTTCCAAGTAGAAGTTTCTGTGGGTGGAATACTAACCTATCTTTTTTTTCTGTTTCCACTCGTGATAGTTAGTGTGGAAGGAGAATCTTCCAAGCAAGATGAATATAATTCAGATCAAATCTAATCTTGGAAAGTTACAAACCTTGGACCTCTAATAGTTTCTACATATTTTTAGCTGCAGAAAAACCTTAGGCATTTGTTAACGCACAAGGTCATAAGTTGTGAACAATTTACTTTACACACTACTTTATATATTTTGGTATAACTCTAGAAATTAGAATCTAATCATTCTTAGTGCTAAATGACTCAAACAAACAAAATATTTGTATGAATACCTGGAAGTAGAAAGTAATATTCTTGTCAATTAAGTGAACCAGTCATCGATCCAGGTTATCCCATGTTACTGAATGCTCTTTAGTCACAGATACATGTTCGCAGAGATGAGAGCCCATGTTTATCAAACATGAATAAAACTACATTGGTTCAGCTTAGTCATTTGTTATGGGCTAAACTGTATTCTCCTTCACCCTCAAAATGTATGTGTTGAAACAGAACTCCCTATGTGATGGTATTTGGAGATGGGGACTTTGGAAGACAATTAGACTTAGATGAGGTCATGAGCATGGTATCCTATGATAGGATTAGTGCCATCATAAGATAAAATGCTGGGGTACTTGCTCTCTTTCTCTCTCTGCCACGTGAAGAAACAGAAAGAAGGCAGCTGTCTATAAGCCGGGAAGAGAGCCCTCACCAGAACCCAATCATGCTGGCATGCTTATCTTGGACTTTCCAGTCTCCAGAATTGTTAGAAATAAATTTCCAAATATCAGATGGTTGTAGATGTGTGGCATTATTTCTGAAGGCTCCGTTCTGTTCCATTGGTCTATATATCTGTTTTGGTACCAGTACCATGCTGTTTTGGTTACTGTAGCCTTGTAGTATAGTTTGAAGTCAGGTAGCGTGACGCCTCCAGCTTTGTCCTTTTGACTTAGGATTGTCTTGGCAATACGGGCTCTTTTTTGGTTCCATATGAACTTTAAAGCAGTTTTTTCCAATTCGGTGAAGAAACTCATTGGTAGCTTGATGGGGATGGCATTGAATCTATAAATAACCTTGGGCAGTATGGCCATTTTCACAATATTGATTCTGCCTATCCATGAGCATGGTATGTTCTTCCATTTGTTTGTGTCCTCTTTGATTTCACTGAGCAGTGGTTTGTAGTTCTCCGTGAAGAGGTCCTTTGCATCCCTTGTAAGTTGGATTCCTAGGTATTTGATTCTCTTTGAAGCAATTGTGAATGGAAGTTCATTCCTGATTTGGCTCTCTGCTTTTCTGTTACTGGTGTATAAGAATGCTTGTGATTTTTGCACATTAATTTTGTATCCTGAGACTTTGCTGAAGTTGCTTATCAGCTTAAGAAGATTTTGGGCTGAGACGATGGGGTTTTCTAAATACACAATCATGTCATCTGCAAACAGGGACAATTTGACTTCTTCTTTACCTAACTGAATACTCTTGATTTCTTTCTCTTGCCTGATTGCCCTAGCCAGAACTTCCAACACTATGTTGAATAGGAGTGGTGAGAGAGGGCATCCCTGTCTTGTGCCAGTTTTCAAAGGGAATTTTTCCAGTTTTTGCCCATTCAGTATGATATTAGCTGTGGGTTTGTCATAAATAGCTCTTATTATTTTGAGGTACGTTCCATCAATACCGAATTTGTTGAGCGTTTTTAGCATGAAGGGCTGTTGAATTTTGTCAAAAGCCTTTTCTGCATCTATTGAGATAATCATGTGGTACTTGTCTTTGGTTCTGTTGATATGCTGGATTACGTTTATTGATTTACGAATGTTGAACCAGCCTTGCATCCCAGGGATGAAGCCCACTTGATCATGGTGGATAAGCTTTTTGATGTGCTGCTGAATCCGGTTTGCCAGTATTTTATTGAGGATTTTTGCATCGATGTTCATCAGGGAGATTGGTCTAAAATTCTCTTTTTTTGTTGTGTCTCTGCCAGGCTTTGGTATCAGGATGATGTTGGCCTCATAAAATGAGTTAGGGAGGATTCCCTCTTTTTCTATTGATTGGAATAGTTTCAGAAGGAATGGTACCAGCTCCTCCTTGTACCTCTGGTAGAATTCAGCTGTGAATCCATCTGGTACTGGGCTTTTTTTGGTGGGTAGGCTATTAATTGTTGCCTCAATTTCAGAGGCTGCTATTGGTCTATTCAGGGATTCAACTTCTTCCTGGTTTAGTCTTGGAAGAGTGTACGTGTCCAGGAAATTATCCATTTCTTCTAGATTTTCTAGTTGATTTGCGTAGAGGTGTTTATAGTATTCTCTGATGGTAGTTTGTATTTCTGTGGGGTCGGTGGTGATATCCCCTTTATCATTTTTTATTGCGTCTATTTGATTCCTCTCTCTTTTCTTCTTTATTAGCCTTGCTAGCGGTCTGTCAATTTTGTTGATCTTTTCAAAAAACCAACTCCTGGATTCATTGATTTTTTGGAGGGTTTTTTGTGTCTCTATCTCCTTCAGTTCTGCTCTGATCTTGGTTATTTCTTGCCTTCTGCTAGCTTTTGAATGTGTTTGCTCTTGCCTCTCTAGTTCTTTTAATTGTGATGTTAGAGTGTCAATTTTAGATCTTTCCTGCTTTCTCTTGTGGGCATTTAGTGCTATAAATTTCCCTCTACACACTGCTTTAAATGTGTCCCAGAGATTCTGGTATGTTGTATCTTTGTTCTCATTGGTTTCAAAGAACATCTTTATTTCTGCTTTCATTTCGTTATGTACCCAGTAGTCATTCAGGAGCAGGTTGTTCAGTTTCCATGTAGTTGAGCGGTTTTGATTGAGTTTCTTAGTCCTGAGTTCTAGTTTGATTGCACTGTGGTCAGAGAGACAGTTTGTTATAATTTCTGTTCTTTTACATTTGCTGAGGAGTGCTTTACTTCCAATTATGTGGTCAATTTTGGAATAAGTGCGATGTGGTGCTGAGAAGAATGTATATTCTGTTGACTTGGGGTGGAGAGTTCTATAGATGTCTATTAGGTCCGCTTGGTGCAGAGATGAGTTCAATTCCTGGATATCCTTGTGAACTTTCTGTCTCGTTGATCTGTCTAATGTTGACAGTGGAGTGTTGAAGTCTCCCATTATTATTGTATGGGAGTCTAAGTCTCTTTGTAAGTCTCTAAGGACTTGCTTTATGAATCTGGGTGCTCCTGTATTGGGTGCATATATATTTAGGATAGTTAGCTCTTCCAGTTGAATTGATCCCTTTACCATTATGTAATGGCCTTCTTTGTCTCTTTTGATCTTTGATGGTTTAAAGTCTGTTTTATCAGAGACTAGGATTGCAACCCCTGCTTTTTTTTGTTCTCCATTTGCTTGGTAGATCTTCCTCCATCCCTTTATTTTGAGCCTATGTATGTCTCTGCATGTGAGATGGGTCTCCTGAAGACAGCAGACTGATGGGTCTTGACTCTTTATCCAGTTTGCCAGTCTGTGTCTTTTAATTGGAGCATTTAGTCCATTTACATTTAAGGTTAATATTGTTATGTGTGAACTTGATCCTGCCATTATGATATTAACTGGTTATTTTGCTCATTAGTTGATGCAGTTTCTTCCTAGCCTCGATGGTCTTTACATTTTGGCATGTTTTTGCAATGGCTGGTACCTGTTGTTCCTTTCCATGTTTAGGGCTTCCTTTAGGGTCTCTTGTAAGGCAGGCCTGGTGGTGACAAAATCTCTAAGCATTTGCTTATCTGTAAAGAATTTTATTTCTCCTTCACTGATGAAACTTAGTTTGGCTGGATATGAAATTCTGGGGTTAAAATTCTTTTCTTTAAGAACGTTGAATATTGGCCCCCACTCTCTTCTGGCTTGTAGAGTTTCTGCCGAGAGATCTGCTGTCAGTCTGATGGGCTTCCCTTTGTGGGTAACCCGACCTTTCTCTCTGGCTGCCCTTAAGATTTTTTCCTTCATTTCAACTTTGGTGAATCTGGCAATTATGTGTCTTGGAGTTGCTCTTCTGGAGGAGTATCTTTGTGGCGTTCTCTGTATTTCCTGAATTTGAATGTTGGCCTGCCCTGCTAGGTTGGGGAAGTTCTCCTGGATGATATCCTGTAGAGTGTTTTCCAATTTGGTTCCATTTTCCCCCTCATTTTCAGGCACCCCAATCAGATGTAGATTTGGTCTTTTTACATAATCCCATACTTCTTGCAGGCTTTGTTCATTTCTTTTTCTCTTTTTTCTTTTGGTTTCTCTTCTCGCTTCATTTCATTCATTTGATTCTCCATCGCTGATACTCTTTCTTCCAGTTGATCGAGTCGGTTACTGAAGCTTGTGCATTTGTCACGTATTTCTCGTGTCATGGTTTTCATCTCTGTCATTTCGTTTATGACCTTCTCTGCATTAATTAGTCTAGCTGTCAATTCTTCCACTCTCATCTTTCTTAACTGAGGAATATACCTTCCAAAGAAAGTTATGAGCTGAGTTCAAAATATAAGAAAAAAGTTATTCTATGAGGTGAGGAGGACTAAAAGCAAAATAATCAAAAACTATATTAAAATATATTTGAAGTCAAAGTCTTTAGTATATGGGTATTCACTTAAGTCTAGAAAACATCCTCTAGTTACACCAATTAATAAATAAGTTATCTGTTGACTCTCCTTCCAGCTTGTTGTACTAAATTAACGTTGGTCTGATGTTTTTGAAATTCTCTGGACAAGATTCAAGATTTGCTCTCTATGGTTAAAATGGGAATGCAAATATTTAGCTTTCTTTTCCCAGTATACTAGAATCTGGATATATTATAGAAATTAGATACTACCTAAATGTGGTGCCTCACACCTGTAATCCCAGCACTTTTGGGAGGCCAAGGCGGGGAGATCACCTGAAATCAGGAGTTCAAGACCAGTCTGGCCACAACATTCATTTTTAGTCTCCACTAAAAATACAAAAATTACCTGGATGTGGTGGTGCATGCCTGTAGTCTCAGCTACTAGGGAGGCTAAGGCTGGAGAATCACTTGAACCCTGGAGGCAGAGGTTGCAGTGAGCAGAGATTACGCCACTGCACTCCAGACTGGGAGACAGAGCAAGATTTTGTCTCAAAAAAAAAAAAAAAGATATTGCAACTTCTAGTTCAATATAGTAACCTCAGCTTCAAATTCAAATATTCTAAGACTACAAATACTATTACTTATTTACTAATGTGGAAACAATTAAGTTTCTTAAAGAAGAATCCTTGTGATGATGGTAGTCACAGAATATAAGCACCTTTCAGGTTGATGAGTTGCCAGTTAATGTACAATTAGCTTAAAATGTCCTTTATATTTTAGTGACTCCCATAGGGAAACTCTCATTCTCTTTCACATACTATAGCTTGTGACTTTTTACTTCTTGACACCCACTGCTAAGACCTTCCCGAAGTCTTTTTTTTTTTTTTCAATTTATGCCACATTTTTACCTCAGACTGGTTTAAACTTGTCATATATTTCTAATTGATAGTCTTGTGTGTATCCCTACTGACAAAGGGAAGAAAAGGGTGAATATCAGTCTGCATTTCCTTACGCACACCCTGCTCCAAAAACACATCTTCTTCCCATATCCCTCATCTTTTAAGAAGATAATCCGGCCAGGCACGGTTGTTCACGCCTGTAATCCCAGCACTTTGGGAGGCTGAGGCGGTGGATCACAAGGTCAGGAGTTCAAGACCAGTCTGGCCAAGATGCTGAAACCCCGTCTCTACTAAAAATACAAAAAAATTAGCTGGGCATGGTGGCCCAGCCACTTGAGAGGCTGAGGCAGAGAATTGCTTGAACCCAGGAGGTGGAGCTTGCAGTAAGCCGAGATAGCACTGCTGCACTCCAGCCTGGGCGACAGAGTGAGACTCATCTAAAAAAATAAAAAAGAAGAAGATAATCCATGACCCCATTTTAAAGTCTCGGAACAGACTGCCCAACTGATTCTTTAAATCACAATGTGCTTTGAAATACAAATGAGTCTTATTACATGTGTTTATGTCTATGAAGGATATCATTATCAACTTAATACATCTGTGCCTTTTGCTTAATGTCTAAAAGGAAAGAAAATTGAATGTGTTAGGAAGGGAAAGGCTGAACATCAATAGGCAAAAATAGGGGTGGAAACTTTTAATCCCTTTTCTACTTTTATTAGTTGTAAAAGATTTACTATTCCAAGAACTGTATGGCTTATGTGTTTGCTTTAGAAATCAGAGAAGGTTAGACCTGGTGATTTCATTTTGTCCCTTGGGCCAAAGAAATCAATGAAGCTTATGAAATCCATCCATAACTATGAAAACCGTATAGCTTTTAATCCACAAGGGGACATTTTTGACAGAGGGACTGTTTTGTAAGGTCTAAAATGAAGGCTCGATAAATACAATATGCTACCTTAAAATCTGGTGAAATTGAAGGGCAAGTGGCATAACTGCAAGTTTCCCCACTACCTTGCTTTCTTGAATCAAGTACCCTAGCAGAACAATTTTTATTAGGGGGATCAGGAGCACTTTCGGCTTATGCCTGAGTGTCAGGCTTCAGTTCCCTGCCAGTTTGCAGAATTATTCAAACAATCCAATCACATCCTTCCTTAGGAACCAGACAGCAACCACCCTCTATATACTATAAAACTTGCCTTCCATATCTCTTGACTGTTCACTCTGTTCCCAAGTGCAGGCCCATGTAGTTCTGCATAGCATGCAAAGTCCTCCTCCCCAAGACTATGAGTATATATAACTAAAAAATTGCTATCAATCTCATGTATCCAGTGTCAAGATCGTGGATTTGACACATCCCCATAACCCTAGGATGGGGAAACCTTTTCTCACCAGTAGGGTGAATGGTGACAACAGAAAAAAAAGAAGGGGGATACAGTAAGAATGGCTGAGCAAACTAGAACATATGGTCAACCTAGTTAGTACATTTGTCCCTGAGAACTTAAATCAATAGAAGGAAGAGGAAGGAGTTGAAGGAAAATAAATTCTTAATCTATCAGCACAAAAACCAAAAGATTTATTGCTTTATTTAGCCTGCAACTACAAACTAATGCTTTTGTCTGACTGCTCATTCATATATTTACTTATTCATTTAAGAATTTATCTATTTGTTTGAAATATGTATTGATCATCTATTTTGTATTAGATATGTTGGTAGAAATAGATTTTATAAAATATCTTTCAGGAAACAATGCACAACTTTTTTACAAATAGTTTTAACATGTATCTTGCAACTGAGCAAAGCAATAAGGGAAATACCAATATTTTACTTTAAAATTTGATTTTTTTAAGCCAAACAAAACTAGAGCGTTGCTTGCTATGATTGAAACTAATTTTTCATGTTAGCTGAAAACTTTTCTTTGATAGATATATAAAATGTTGAATATCCATGCCAAAAGTTTAATATTTTAGGCCACAAATTGGTAACATTTCTTTGTCAATTTGAAAATCTTCTGAGACAAAATGTATCCAAAGTATTAACTGGGCAGTGTTTCATATCAGATAAATCATCTAAAAATTTTTCTAAAACCTTATAATTTTCTAAATGTTCAAAGAAATGATATTTGATACTGGTGGAAATTTCTGTATTCTAAAGACAGTGGCCTAAAGATCTTCAATTTTTGCTTGCTTCCCCTTCACCTTCTGCCATGATTGTAAGTTTTCTGAGGCCTCGTTAGCCATGCCTCCTGTACAGCCTGAAAAACTGTGAGTGAATTAAACCTCTTTTCTTCATAAATTACCCAGTCCCAGGTAGTTCTTTATAGCAGTGTGAGAATGGACTAATACACCAAAATCACGATATATTCTGTTAAATTATTTTTGCACAACAAACATCTTTTTAATTTTGCTTCATCACAACAAATTGCAAATGTTACTCTGCAATCTGCAACATAGTTTTTTCCAGTTTCTCTTTATCTATACAGTTCCATAGCAGTTGTACTAGTATCTCTCCTGGATTCTGTATCAATAGTATACCTTCATTTTTAATTTGAAATTGAATCCATACTTATTCTTTTCAACTAGCAAGATATTTTATATTATGATTAAAATATTAATATGTATTTCAAGTTAATTACCAATCCTAACTTACATAGATATTACAACTTATGCTGTATGCATAAAATATCCAAACGAATATGTTACAATGTTACATCAATCATTGAAAATAATCATTCAAATTGATTCAATCCATTGAATATAACTAGACTGGAGATGTGTTTGCATGCAATTATAGAAACAATACATAGATCCAATGCACGCACACTCCGGGAGAATGATGCAGAGGTAAAAGTCAAATATAGTCCCACTAGAACAATAAAGATTAGTTAAATGGAAAAACATATCATGCTACTACAATTTTTGTAATTAAATTTTAACTAAGTAAATCAGATATTCAATTCTTCAATCATAACAGCCATATTTTAAGTGCTCAGTGGCCACATGTGTCTAGTGATTACCAAAATGGACATTGTTGATATGAAGACATTTCCATCATTACAGAAAGTTATTTTGGATAGTACTGGTCTGGAGTATAAAAAATATAGAAATGACAAATTATATAGGATTTGGGGGAAGTTGCAAAAACCAAACACCATGAATAATATAATTTCCATGGGAAAAATGTAGCCCTCACACAACTTTTGTCCAAGACTTGAGGATTTCCTAGATTATCCATTTTAATATCATTTCTTGGTGTGATTACTAAATAGAATAGTAATATATATTTGTCTAGAAAACTTAAATAATATTTTTGAGAGCTACCTGTTCTTTTTCACCATTTTTTATTTAACCATATAGGACCTTTATTTCATACCATTAAATATTAGTAACAATATTTGAAATAATCTATTATCTTTGTTTAGATTATCTAAAATAATTCACAAAAATAACTTTGCAATATTTTCACTTTCAGAGAAACAATACCAGTTTTGATCATTTCTGTTTTCTTTCAAACTTACACTAAAACACAAATGAAAAGCCTGTATATAAACTGTCAATATTTCCAAAAAAGATCAAGTCATATAGGGAATTCAAGCGGCATAAAACAGGTAATAATTATATTTATCCACTGTACTACAAGTAGTAGATACCTAATAAGTTTCTGATGAACCTAACTGATCTCTTGCACTTAAAATACCATTTTAATAGGAACAGAAACTGTATATTTTTGTAAACTCAGGTACTTAGCTAAATTGCCAGCTTATTTTTTGGACAAAACTGGTAACTTTTAAGTTTTATCTAAGTTCCCTCCAAAAAGCATAATCATTTCCTGTAATGTATAGAAATGCATTTCATTTTTAGTGATATAAACATTATTTATTTTACCTTCTTGCTGTTGAGATCATATTGAAGGTAAAGTAAACAATTAAAGCAGGTATCAGTATCATTTGAAAACAAAATAAAAACAAATCATTTTATTTATATGTACATAAAATTGCAGTGAAAGAAGTTTTGAAATAATAGTGTTTCGTTCCATCACATATACCCTGTATCCAGATGAACGAACAGAACTAGGCAGAAGGACTTGTTTGGAGTTAGTCATTCCTGTTAGACTAACCTACAGACAGATATGGAAATATGAGCAAATAAAAACTCCCAGAGTCCTGCAATTTCATTTCTTGAATCATGTTGAAATGTATAATTAAAATTGCTTCTCACTGTAAAATTTGAAAGAGGTAATGTATTAGTCTGCTCAGGTTGCCATAACAAAATACTACAGACTGGGAGGCTTAAACAATGGAAATTTATTTCTTTTTTTTTTTTTTTTTTTTTTTTTTGATTATTTCAGCTTGTGGCATTTCTTTTTTTTTTTTTTTTTTATTATACTTTAAGTTCTAGGGTACATGTGCATAACGTGCAGGTTACATATGTATACATGTGCCATGTTGGTGTGCTGCACCCATCAACTCGTCAGCACCCATCAATTCATCATTTATATCAGGTATAACTCCCCAATGCAATCCCTCCCCCCTCCCCCCTCCCCATGATAGGCCCCAGTGTGTGATGTTCCCCTTCCCGAGTCCAAGTGAGCTCATTGTTCAGTTCCCACCTATGAGTGAGAACATGCGGTGTTTGGTTTTCTCTTCTTGTGATAGTTTGCTAAGAATGATGGTTTCCAGCTGCATCCATGTCCCTACAAAGGATGCAAACTCATCCTTTTTTATGGCTGCATAGAATTCCATGGTGTATATGTGCCACATTTTCTTAATCCAGTCTGTCACTGATGGACATTTGGGTTGATTCCAAGTCTTTGCTATTGTGAATAGTGCCGCAATAAACATACATGTGCATGTGTCTTTGTAGTAGAATAATTTATAATCCTTTGGGTATATACCCAGTAGTGGGATGGCTGGGTCATATGGTACATCTAGTTCTAGATCCTTGAGGAATTGCCATACTGTTTTCCATAATGGTTGAACTAGTTTACAATCCCACCAACAGTGTAAAAGTGTTCCTATTTCTCCACATCCTCTCCAACACCTATTGTTTCCTGATTTTTTAATGATTGCCATTCTAACTGGTGTGAGATGGTATCTCATTGTGGTTTTGATTTGCATTTCTCTGATGGCCAGTGATGATGAGCATTTTTTTCATGTGTCTGTTGGCTGTATGAATGTCTTCTTTTGAGAAATGTCTGTTCATATCCATTCCCCACTTTTGGATGGGGTTGTTTGTTTTTTTCTTGTATATTTGTTTGAGTTCTTCACCATGATCAAGTGGGCTTCATCCCTGGGATGCAAGGCTGGTTCAACATTCGCAAATCAATCAACATAATCCAGCATATCAACAGAACCAAAGACAAGAACCACATGATTATCTCAATAGATGCAGAAAAGGCTTTTGACAAAATTCAACAGCCCTTCATGCTAAAAACGCTCAACAAATTCGGTATTGATGGAACGTACCTCAAAATAATAAGAGCTATTTATGACAAACCCACAGCTAATATCATACTGAATGGGCAAAAACTGGAAAAGTTCCCTTTGAAAACTGGCACAAGACAGGGATGCCCTCTCTCACCACTCCTATTCAACATAGTGTTGGAAGTTCTGGCTAGGGCAATCAGGCAAGAGAAAGAAATCAAGGGTATTCAGTTAGGAAAAGAGGAAGTCAAATTGTCCCTGTTTGCAGATGACATGATTGTGTATTTAGAAAACCCCATCGTCTCAGCCCAAAATCTTCTTAAGCTGATAAGCAACTTCAGCAAAGTCTCAGGATACAAAATTAATGTGCAAAAATCACAAGCATTCTTATACACCAGTAACAGACAAGCAGAGAGCCAAATCAGGAATGAACTTCCATTCACAATTGCTTCAAAGAGAATCAAATACCTAGGAATCCAACTTACAAGGGATGTAAAGGACCTCTTCAAGGAGAACTACAAACCACTGCTCAGTGAAATCAAAGAGGACACAAACAAATGGAAGAACATACCATGCTCATGGATAGGCAGAATCAATATTGTGAAAATGGCCATACTGCCCAAGGT
>NW_022308589.1:0-17224 GCF_002776525.5 Piliocolobus tephrosceles
TACCTGATATAAATGATGAATTGATGGGTGCTGACGAGTTGATGGGTGCAGCACACCAACATGGCACATGTATACATATGTATCAAACCTGCACGTTATGCACATGTACCCTAGAACTTAAAGTATAATTTAAAAAAAAAAGTATAATAATAAAAAAAGCATCAGTTTCCTTATTTGCAAATCTTAATCAATTCCTACTATATAAGGTTGTTGTGATACATACATGAGACTGTGTGTGCAAAGCACCCAGTGCAGCTCCTGGTACCTCGTAAGTACTTAATAAGCAGTAGCCACCATTATAATTGGGGCTATCGTTACTGTCAATCACAGGGCTATGTAGGGATGGAAGGGAAACTGGGATTGTTTGTTAAGCCAGTTTCTGTTATTCGGTCAATCATATATAAAAAATACACTGTGAACAGTGGTGCAGAGCAGAGTGTTCTGTGAAAGGGAAGATATTCCATTTACATTTTATGTATTTTTCACTTATGTGAAATTTTTCAGTGAGCACGTGCTACTTTTGAAATTTAAAATTCCTATATAGTTTTTATTTTAAAAATGAAATGTTAAGGACAAGACTCCCTGTATAGTTTCTTAACTTTTCCTGTGAATCTATAATTGTTCCAAAATAAAACATTTTAAAAACTCTATTTGATAAATAACATAAAATAAAGGAGATATATATAATATATAGAGAGAGATATTACATAAGATTGGAGCCAAGGAGGCTTTTGGTCATGTGAAATGTTTACCTTCCTGGAAGATGTTCATAAACACCAAAAGTGGATTTCCACAAGGTAGGTGAATACTAAGAGATGATTGATATACTTGGTCTGATCTGATCTTATGAAATAAGAAATTTTCATGGTCATAAAAATGCTATGTTTTCACATTGAAAGAACAGTGGAATCTTGGAGCTAAAAAGGACTATAAGAATCAACTCAAATGATCTCCACTTGAGACATGAGTTAATCTTTGCAGGAGATGCAGCTATCCAGCCTCTATTTGAACATCTCCAGTACTGTCATCTCATTACTCTATATATTATAAAATGCTTGCTTAAGTAGCCTAAATGCAATTAATGAAATAAGAAGTTGCAATGTTAAAAAAATAAAGAAAGAATAGTTATCAGGTCTCTATATTTCTATTTACACACTTCAATTAAGTAGAAAGGTGGAGATTTCAATTAATATGCCAAGTGGATTACCAAGAAATTCTTGGAATGAAGCAAATAAATAGAGTTGTGAGCATGTAAACTGAATATTCATACATTGTTATGAAAGGGGGGTGTTGCTCAGTAGTCAAAAATGAGACTCTGAATTCAGAATAGCAGGATAAACTCTTAAAGTCTCAGTTTTCTTATCTGCAAAATGGGGTTAATAGCAGTATTTACACTTTTTAGTTGTTTTGAGAATAAATGGGATAATCCATGAAGATTGCCTGGCACACAGCACATGCTCAGCAAGTATTAATAAGATGAACAGTGTTGGTATTAGTAATATATACAAGAGGATAGGAAAACACAGTGCCTTACTTTGAGGTGGCCTTGACTGGCTAATCACACATTTTCCGGGAAGGTGTCCAGTGCTGAATAGGTGAGAACAACAAGGTCATCTTTTTTATCATCACCATAGGCTGTTGAGACACAAGGGACCTCAGAGGTCAACCAGTCTGGATCTTTGTTTAGGAAGCAATGAAACAGAAGCCTAAATCATACTCTAACAGAAGTAAATCTCTAGGTTACTCCCTTCATAATTTTTAAAGAATATGTGATTCGAGACAAATAGGAGGTAGACAAAAGTTGGAGCAACTCAGAAGGAAGGAGCCAATTCTAGGTACCAGCCTCCATGGCTTTGCTTCTCTGCTCCCCTTACCTCAAATGATTATCCCCATATTTCTGCCTGTTTAAATCCTTTAACGTCCACCACAGTGTTATGTCTTTAAAAATCTTTTGATATCTCTAATCCCACAGACGTTCTTTATGGTGCTTCTATATTCATCAAACATTTATTGAATGCATGCTTGCACATGAGGCTCCAGGCTCTACGTTTTCATACAGAACTGAAAGGCTCAGACTGTAACTTCAAGGTATTTGTATTTAAGATGGAAATGGGGGCTTTGAGCAAGCACTGAGTGTCCTCTTCCTACAAGTGTTTAGCCAGGGGCTATCTGACCAAAGATTAATAAAGAAAAAAAATAATAATAATTTAAAAAGTAAACAAAATGTCACAAAGCTTTCTGTCTCATATTGTAGTTTATCTTCCCATTAGATTGTTTGCTTATTGAAGACAGGAATAAGGTCTTACTCCCCTTTGGGTCTCTTTATAATACCTATTATAGAGCTGTATTAGACCCTATGGAGGAACTAAATTGGTTTGAATTGAAAACTAGCCACTACCAAAGAAAGATGATTGGAAAATGCTGAAAGAAAATAAGAATTTCATAGCTTGAAGAATTTTATAGCTAGAAGGCACTTACATGTCATAAGAGGTAGCAATTTGTCTTTCCTTTTTCCTTTACACTAGGAGAAGTGCAGGTGAGATATAAAGGAATGAAAGAAATATTAAATGCTGGAATAAATTTCTGAGATGCAGTGGAGAATTTTTCTTGACAAATTTATTAAGAAAAGACTTAACCTACTAATTTTAGGGGTAAGTGTAGCTCTGTTAGGTGGAAATAGCTTACACTTGCTGCTCAAGTGTGGTCCCTGGGTCAGCAGCATTGGTGTTGCCTGGGAACTTACTGGAACTGCAGGTTATTTACATGCACATTCAAGTTTGGGAATGCACTGGCCTGCACGATGACCTCCGAATATGCCATCTGGTTCCAGGCACTCATATTATGGGGGAGAATACAAATAGAAACCTAGGCCAGGTGAAAATAATTCATAAATTCATGGCAATAAATTAACTTTACCACAAGCACCTGAAATAATTTGGGTTTTCTTTTAGAGAAATTGTCCTGCATACTGGTATTCTGTGTGTGTGTGAGCGCGCACACGTGTGCGTGTGTGTGTGCGCGTGTGGTTTAAGTAGATCAGCAATTTACCGGGCAACATGAAAATTCAATTTAAAAAGTTTAATGATTGCTTTGTGTTACTGAAATTAAGTATAAGTAGATGTTACCCTGATGTGCTGTAAGGATTTTCAAAATCACATCAGTTACTCTAGTTAATGTATGCCTCGTTTTGTTTCTTTTGAGGAAATAAACCCCTTAAGTTTAGTCAACAAAACATTTCATTTATTGCCAAAGCAAAAAAAAAATTCCCCTGTTAAAACATCTACGCTTGTTTATTTTCCACAGTTTATATTTAGATTTAAAAATTATTTATGCTTAACTTCAGTACCAACTTTCTATTGAAATTTAAATACTTTAAGCTCCTGAAGCCCCCGAGATTTGGAATTTTTAATGAAAGCTGTACTGGCATATTAATCACATGCCTTGAATTCTCAGAATCAAAGAATGCATGGGCTTTCAAGACTATAGAGCAGTTTGCAAATATAAGATATTATCAGTATCACTACTAATAATTATTATATGACTTAAACCCTCTGTGCCTCAGTTTATTTATCTCCAAAATGGGTATGGTAGGTTGTCTTATAGGTTATTATGTGAATCAAATAAGTTAATAAATGTAAAAAGCTGAGATGTAATACATGTAAAAAGTTAGCACATAATAGAGATTTAACTAGTGTTAGCTATTATTATCTAACGTTTGTTTCTATCCATTACTCAGTTTGAAAAATACTGTTTGAATTCAGGTATGTAAAAATGTTGCATCTTTTCAAAGAAACTCATTGGGTTTTCATTGAATGCATTATACTAAAATCAATTTAATCATTAAAGAAAAACATACTTTGAAACTATTAAGCAAGATATATATTTTTGTTGTTGTTGTTGTTGTTTGTTGTGTTTTCTGAGATGGAGTCTTACTCTGTTGCCCAGGCTGGTTTGCAGTGGCGCGATCTCAGCTCACTGCAACCTCCGCCTCCCAGGTTCAAGCAATTCTCCTGCCTCAGCCTCCTGAGTAGCTAGGATTACAGGCGTGTGCCACCACACCCAGCTAATTTTTGTATTTTTAGTAGAGACAGGGTTTCACCATGTTGTCCAGGCTGGTCTCAAACTCCTGAACTTGTGATCTGCCCTCCTCAGCTTCCCAAAGTGCTGGGATTACAGGTGTTAGCCACCACGCCCAGCCTAAGCAAGATTCTTTTAAAAGCCAATTTTTTGGTACAAAACCAGTCTAAGAAAACTTACCCTCAAATTATTTTTTTCTATGAGATCTATCTATCTCCATGTGATCATGGAGAATAAAGTCATTATTATACGGGAGAGGATTTTCAATGAGGCTGCCTATTCCTAGGAATAAGAATTTAAATTCCAAGGGACAAGTGTATATTGTATTACAGAAAGTGTCATGCATAGGTGGTGATTGCTAATAATAAATTTTAATGATGACGGTGGTGATCGTCTCAGTCCTTTTTGCATTGCTCTAAAAGAATACCTGATGCTGGGTAGTTCATAAAGAAAAGAATTTTATTTGGCTTACAGTTCTGGAGGCTGTACAAGAAGCATGGCACCAGCATCTTCTGGTGAGGGTCTCAGGAAGCTTCCAATCATGACAGAAAGGGAAGTGGAGCTGGCATGTAAAGTGGCGAGAGAGAAAGAACGAGAGAGAGGAGGAGATGCCAGGCTTTTTGACAATCAGTCATGACGTGAACTAATAGAATGAGAACTCACTCATTACTGCAAGGATGGCACCAAGCTGTTCATGAGAGATTCGCCCCCATGAGCCGAACTTCCCACTAGGCCCCACTTTCAACATCTGGGATCAAATTTCAGCATGAAATTTAGAGGGTGAAATATCCAAACTACATCAGGGATGATGAGTAATAAGAAAAAATAAGGCCAGGCACAGTGGCTCACCCTGTAATCCCAACACTTTGGGAGGCTGAGGTTGGCAGATCACTTGAACCCAGGAGTTTGCGATCAGCCTGGGCAAATGTCCAAACCCCGTCTCTGCAAATAATACAAAAAATTAGCCAGGTGGGGTGGTGCGTGCCTGTGATCCCAGCTACTTAGAAGGCTCAAGTGGGAGGATTGACAGCCTGGGAGGTTGAAGCTGCAGAGAGCCAAGATTGCACCACTGCACTCCAGCCTCAGCAACAGAGCCAACAGAGCAAAACCCTCTCTCAAAAAAAAAAAAAGGAATAAGAAAAAATTCACATTACTACTTACCCATCTTATCCCCCTGGCCCACAAGAAATTAGATTAGTCAGTTAAACTACGGAAAAAAAGTTACATGTAGACATATAGAGAGAGATTTTTTTTAATGCCCTATAAATATGTTCCTCAGGAACTGACTTCAACTAATATGAAGTCACATTTCAAGACCTTTATAATAAGCAGTGTGTGCAACTTCAGAAACCATATTTTAGAAAATCCCTGAAAATTTATATTCAGTTTTCTAATTTAGATATCCATAGACTGGGTGATGTTTGGATCAGTTTCCCAAAGTAAACTCTTACAGAACCACCTTCCATGAGGAATTTCATTTCTTCCTGTGAATACATCTAGACATCTACCTATAAAAGAGATTTTCCTATCTACCTTTTTGATATGAGGAGTGAAAAAAAAGTCACTGATTTTCGAATGACTCAAAGTTTATGCAGTTAACAGAGAAAACAGAATAAAACACACACATAACATCAGAAATTTCCAGGAGTACATGCAGATTCCCAGCTCAGTTCCAATGGTGATTTACTATAAATCATTGCTAATAATGGATTAATAAGAGAAATGCTTATTATTTAGGGAAATTACTTAGGAAAAGCAATGCCTATAGCTGAGGTAGGTAGGGTTCTGAGTATTTTCAAATCCTTTCTGGATACCTCTTCACCACATTTTCTGTAAACACTGAGGAGCACAAGATTCCCACCTTAGCCTTCCTCTCCTCTCACTCTATCTATTCTTCTTGATTGAATTTATGTACACCTGTTGCTGCAACAGTTGTCTTCAGGATGACTCCCAAATTAGTATCTGCAGTTCTAGCCTGGCGCCCTCCTGAGACCAAATCCTGTATTTTGAACAGCCTATTGGGAATTTCTGCATGGAGATCCCACAGTTACCTAACATTCAACATTATTCGAATCTAATCTACTATCTCCTCCCCCTAAACCTGCTCTACCTCATGTATTTCCTGCTTTAATTAATGATCCCACCAGCCAGCCAGCCTGCCCAAACCGATTCCATGTCCTCACACATCCTCACCACCCATGGACTTTAAAGCACTTCAACTATGGCTTCCTCTCTGTGAACCAACGCTTCAGGGATTTTCTCCAAGCTCCAAAACATCTTTAGGTATAGACCATTTCATTTTAATCTGTTTTTAGCACTCAAACCACTCTTTGGGACCAAACAAAGGTGTTTTAACTTGAGGCACATGGACTATCAACAATAGGCAGACTCTGTAACTCTTCTTGCCCATTCTCACACCAAAGCCTGGCTTCCAGGCAGACACATAGCGAGACCCACATCTCTGAAAAATATTTTTTTAATTGGCCCAGCATAGTGGTGTATGCCTATAGTCCCAGCTACTTATGAGGCTGTGGCATGAGGACTGCTTGAGCCCAGGAGTTTGAGGCTGCAGTGAGCCATGATCACACCACTGTACTCCTTCACTGATGAAACTTAGTTTGGCTGGATATGAAATTCTGGGTTGAAAATTCTTTTCTTTAAGAATGTTGAATATTGGCCCCCAACTCTCTTCTGGCTTGTAGAGTTTCTGCTGAGAGGTCTGCTGTTAGTCTGATGGGCTTCCCTTTGTGGGTAACCCGACCTTTCTCTCTGGCTGCCCTTAAGATTTTTTCCTTCATTTCAACTTTGGTGAATCTGGCAATGATGTGTCCAACAGAGTGAGACCCCATCTTAAAAACAAAGGTAGGAAAAAATATAGCCTGAAGAGACAATACAATCATAAAAACCAGACTCAAATATGAGAAATATTTTTAAACCATCAGACAAGGAATTTAAAATTATAATGATTAATCGCTTAAAAGCCTTAATGGAAAAAGTAACCAACCTGCAAGATCACATAGTTGATTTCAGCAGAGAGGTGAAAACTATAAGAAAAGATCAAATGGAAGTGCTATAAATGAAAAACACGGTAATAAAGATGAAGAATTCATTTAACAGGTTCTTCAATTGACTTGATACAGCTGAAGAAAGAATTCATGAATTTCAAAATAGGTCAACAGAGGCCAGGTGCAGTGGCTCACAGCAGTAATCCCAACACTTTGGGAAGCTGAGGTGAGTGGATCACCTGAGGTCAGGAGTTCGAGGTCAGCCAGGCCAACATGGTGAAACCCTGTCTCAGGCTGGGTGTGGTGGCTCACACTTGTAATCCCAGCACTTTGGGAGGCCGAGGCAGGTGGATCACGAGGTCAGGAGATCAAGACCATCCTGGCTAACATGGTGAAACCCCGTCTCTACCAAAATACAAAAACAAAATTAGCCGGGCGTGGTGGCGGGCGCCTGTAGTCCCAGCTACTCAGGAGGCTGAGGTGGGAGAATGGTGTGAACCCGGGAGGGTGAGCTTGCAGTCAGCCGAGATTGTGCCACTGCACTCCAGCCTGGATGACAGAGCGAGAGCGAGATTCCATCTCAAAAAAAAAAAAAAAAAAGAAAAGAAAAGGAAAGAAAGAAAGAAACACCATCTCTACTAAAAACTACAAAAAAAAAAAGAAAAAAGAAAAAGCTGGATGCAGTGGTGGATGCCTGTAATCTCAGCTACTCAGGAGGCTGACAGCAGAAGAATCTCTTGAAACTGAGAGGCAGAGGCTGTGGTGAGCCAAGATCATGCCACTGCACTCCAGCCTAGGTGACAGAGTGAGACTTCATCTCAAAAATTAAAAAAAGAAAAGAAAAGAAAATAGGTCAACAGAAATTACACAAACCAAACACAAGGAGAAAAAAAAGAGTTAAAAGCAATTTTTAAGCCAGAGTCTCCAAGAGATCTGGTATAGTACCAAACTGTCTAAAAATTGGAATTTGAGAAGGAAGAGACAAGTAGTAGGAGGAAAAAAACAACCAACAGGGCATCACAAATAAGAAATATAGCAGATTTCACATCAGAAACTACACAGTCAAGTGCTAAATGAAATGGTGTGACATCTTTAAAGTGCTAAATGGGAAAAAAGAAAAAAAATAACCTGTTAACCCTGAAGACATCCTTCAAATATTGAGAGAAATAAGTATTTTCTCAGACAAATAAAAACTGAGGGAATGTGTTGCCAACAAATATACTCTAAACAAATGTTAATGTAAGTTTTTCAGGTATAAGAAATATACTGTCAGAAACACGGATCTATATAAGCAAATGGAGAATGTTTGAAATGAATTAAATCAAGATAAATGTATTGGGTTGAATAGTGTTCCCCTAACATTCATGTCTAACCAGAATGTGATCTTATTTGGAAACAGGGCCTTTGAAGGCGTAATTATTTAAGTTAATATGAGATTATACTGGATAAAGGTGGGACCTAAACACAGTTAGTGGCATCATTATAAGAAAAGGAGAGGACAAATAAAGACACACACAAATGAGAGCGCCATGCAAAAATAGAGGCAAAGACTGGAGTCGTGCAGCTACAAGCCAAGGAACAACAGGGATTGTCAGGAACCACTAGCTGTTAGGGAGAAACAGAAAGGTATTCTTCCCTAGAGCCTTCAAATTGGGTTTTAAAAGGCAGTATCCAACTATATACTGTCTAAAAGAAACCCACTGTAAATATAAGGAGAGCGGAGAGTTGAAAGTAAAAGAAGAGAGAAAGATATACTATGCAAATGTTGCATAGTAAAAGTGGGCAAAGGATATATTAATTTTAGACAAAATAGACTTCAGAATAAAGAAAGATCACCAGGAATTAAAAGGAATATTGCATAATGATAAATCAAATCTCCACAAAGACATTATCCTTTAAGTGTAAGCACCTGAAAAAGAACTACAACTTACATGAGGCCAAACCTGACAGATCTGAAAGGAAAAATAGACAAATGCACAATTATAGTTGGAAACTTCTACACGCCTTTCTCATTAACAATAAATATCAAGCAGAGCATATTTTTTGGCCATATAGAATAATAATATTAGAAAGATACCTAGAATATTCCCAAATATTGGCTATTAAACAATACATTTTAAGATAACTTATCAAGCAAAGAAAGTCTCAAAGGAAATTTTTAAATATTTTGAATTGAATGAAAATAAAAACAATAAATCAAAAATTCTGAAATACAGCTAAAGCAGGGTTTAGACAGAAATATATATCACTTAATGTGTATATTAGAAAAGCCTGTATCTATAATCATTGACCTAAACTTCTGCCTTAGAGAAAGAAGAGGATATCAAACCCAAAGCAAACAAAAGTAAAGAAACAATAAAGATTTGAGAAAAAAATCAATGAAATTAAAACAATAGAGAAAAATCTGTGAAAATAAACTAGTTCTTTAAAAAGAGCAATAAGATTGATAAACATCTAGGCAGGCTGACTAAGAAAAAAAGACAGAAGACACAAATTATAAATGTCAGGAATAAGACAAGAGCGATCAATACTGACCCTACATTAAAAGGATAATTATGGAATACTACTACTTGACAGCATAGATGAAACACAACACTTTCTTGAAGACATCAGAAGGTCCCAAAACTCACTCAAGAAATGGATAACCTGGATAGTTCTATGTATGTTAAAGGAATTGAATGTTTAGTTTAAAACATTCCAAAAAAGAAAAGTCCAGGCCCATATGACTTGGGTTTTTTTTTCTTTTTTTTTTTTCCTTTTCTTTTCTTTTTTCTTTTTATTTGAAACTTGGTAGATTTTTATTCAAACAATAAATCACTAAAACAAAAAAAAAAGAAAAGGAAAGGAAAAAGGACAGGATAATTGGAAAAACTTGAACATACTGACTTGATAATGCCTTAGTAGACATTATTTTCTTTTTTTATATTAATTTTTTAAGTTCTGAGGTACATGTGCAGGATGTGCATGTTTGTTACATAGGTAAATGTGTGCCATGGTGGTTTGCTGCACCTAACAACCCATCACCTAGGTATTAAGCCCAGCATGCAAACGACCCCCATTAAAAAGTGGGCAAAGAATATAAACAGACACTTCTCAAAAAAAAGACATACTTGCAGCCAACAAACATATGAAAAAAACCTCAACATCACTGATCATTAGAGAAATGCAAATCAAAACCACAATCAGATACCCTCTCACACCAGTCAGAATGGTGTTTATTAAATAGTCAAGAAACAACAGATGCTGGTGAGATTGTGGAGAAACAGGAACATTTTTACACTGTTGGTAGAAATGTAAATTAGTTCAACCATTGCGGAAGACAGTGTGGTGATTCCCCAAAGATTTAGAACTGGAAATATCATTTAACCCAGCAAACCCATTAACTGAGTATGGATCCAAATGAATATAAATCATTCTTTCTTTTTGTTTTATTTTATTTTACTTTTTTTTTTGGAGACAGAGTCACCCAGGCTGGAGTGCAGTGGCGTGATCTCGGCTCACTGCAACCTCTGCCTCCCAGGTTCAAGCGATTCTCTTATCTCAGCCTCCTGGGTAGCTGGGACTACAGGCACATGCCACCACACTCAGTTAATTGCTTTTGGTTTTTGTTTGTTTGTTTTGTATTTTTAGAAGGGACAGGGTTTCACCATGTTAGCCAGGATGATCTCTATTTCCTGAGCTCATGATCCACCCACCTCAGCCTCCCAAAGTGCTGAGATTACAGGCGTAAGCCACTGTGCCCGGCCTAACTCATTCTATTATAAAGATACATGCATGCATATGTTCTCTGCAGCATTATTCACAATACCAAAGACATGGAATAAACTCAAATGCCCATCAATGACAGACTGGATAAAGAAAATGTGGTATATATACATCATGGAATACTATGCAGCCATAAAAAGTAATGAGATCATGTCCTTTGCAGGGACATGGAGGAAGCTGGAAGCCATTATCCTCAACAAACAAACACAGAAACAGAAAATCAAAAGCTGCATGTTCTCACTTATAAGTGAAAGCTGAACAATGAGATCACATGGACACAGGGAGGGAAACAACACTCACTGGGGCCTGCTGGGGAAGGACAAAGCAAGTGGGAAGAACATCAGGCTTACATGATTTCACTGTTGACTTTGACCAGGCATTTGAGGAACACATTACACCAATTATAAACAATTTCTCGCAGAAAATATGAGAGAAGAGAAACTTCTGCACATATTTCATATGGCCAGCATGAGCCTGATAACAAAACTAGACAAAGATATTACAAGAAAACTAAAGATCATAAATATAGATGTAAAAGTCCTCAACAAAATATTAGCAAATTGAATCCAGAAGTATATAAAAAGAATAATACATTGCAATTAATTGAGATTGATTCTAGGAATGCAAAGTTAGTTTATCATTGAAAAAGTCAATCCATATAATTTACCATATTAACAGACTAAATAAGAAAACACATATATTATCTTAGTAGATGCAGAAAAATCATTTAAGAAGATTCAACATCCATTCATGATAAAACCTATCAATAAAGTAGGGATAAACTGGAACTTTTTAACCTAATAAACAGTATTGAGCACATAAAATGCAGCAGGCATATAACTTATATTATCTCATATTAGTTTTCCCAACAATTGTTAAGATAGACACCATTAATACCAGAATACAATGAGCAAACTAAGAACAGAGATCAACTAACTTTTCCACTGTCTACATCTAGTAAATGGCAGACATAGAATTTCAAACCACATCTTTTAGGCTCAAGAGCCCACTGTTTCTACTATATCATCTTCCCTTCAAGACAGAAAAAGAAATAAAAGTTGCAGGTCACGATAATGTTTCAGAGATTAGAAAGCATAGCTTAATACAAATTTGGCAATTGTATCAATTATCTTTTCAGGATGAACATAATAGTTTCTGAGCTTAAATCTAGGACTACTAAAGTTTAATAAGGAAAAAAGAAAAATATATAAGTAAAATATATATTATTGGTTGAAATTTCTTATATCTTATAAACCTGAAAAAAATGTTTTAACTCTTATTGAGAAAAATAAAGTTATCTAAAACCAGGCTGACTTAAAATTTAATTCTGATAAATAATCAGAAATGTTCACAGATATTCATGTCTGAAAATTTTCATTCCAGTATTTATAATAGCAAAAGGAATAGAAGCCATCTAAATGTTCAATCAAAAGAGAGATACTAAATTTATTTTGTGTGATGGAATAATACAGTGTAATTTTGGGAATTTGTGCTCCTAATATTTTAAACTCATAAGTAGAGATCAGGATTCATATATAGAGAAAAAGACTGGAATGGATAATACTGAAAGGTAGCATTGATTCCGCGGATGGTTTCATCCTTCTTTATATCTTTCTGCATTTTCTTAATTTTTCATAATAAAAATGTGTTACTTAAAAAATAAGATATTTACACAAAGGAATTTAACACAGTGGAGTGCAATTTTAGAAAGGAGCTAATGCAGAGCCAGTGAGAAATGAGCTTACTTTAACATGGCGGTTAACAGCTTATTGCTGTTTTAAAACATCTCCATTTATTCTTACCAGCCAGCAGCCATACAAAACCCTGTGCGAAGTTGTGATCTTCCTAAAGGTACTCCTGCATACCTCTTCAGGCTGCTGCGTATACATTATTTGACATGGCTCTGCAAGTTCAGAAACCCAATAGTGGTGCTTTCAGTAGTTCTCATTATAGTTTCTTTTTTCTTATCATTTTGTAGCTGTGACATCATTTGAAATAAACAAACAAATGTCACTGAATTTGTCTTCCTGGGATTTTTCAACCATCCAACTGACAGGGCTTGTTCTTTCTGGTTTCATGATCATTTACCTAACAACCTGACAACTCTCCTAGGGAACATGCTCATAATGCAGGCCACCAGGGTCAGTCCTGCCCTCCAAACTCCAATGGGTTATTTCATCAGCAATCTGAGCTTCCTGGATATCTGCTACGTGTCTACCACCATCTTGGTCATGCCAGTGAACTTATTCCAGGAGAAGAAGACCATCTCCTATGAGGGCTGCCCTTCTGAGATCTTCTTCCTTGTGACATGAGCTGGCATTGAGGGTGTCTTTTTGGCTGCTATGGCTTATGACCACTATGTGGCTATTTGCCACCCTCTTCAATATGGGATCCTCATGAGTGTGAAGGTCTGTGTTTGTTTAATGACTTGGTCCTGGATGTGTGGGCT
Source organism: Piliocolobus tephrosceles (assembly GCF_002776525.5). NCBI lineage: Eukaryota > Metazoa > Chordata > Mammalia > Primates > Cercopithecidae > Piliocolobus > Piliocolobus tephrosceles. The sequence goes on from NW_022308589.1 coordinate 13,297, forward strand.
GGTGAATTCTGGGACACACACAGTGCTGACAGCTACAATTACTCTGTATGAACCCAAACCAGACCCACTGCTTGCTCTGCGGCATCCCATTGCTCCAGAGGCTCTCCTTCTCAGACACTTCTGTCAGTGAGTCTGTGCTCCATGGGGCCAGTGCCACTGTTGGCCTGAGCCCCTGCCTGTTTACTGCAGCATCTGACATACTCATCATTTCTGCTATCCTTCAGATTCCCTCTCCTCAGGGCCAGAGAAAGATCTTTTCTACCTGGGCATCCCAACTCCCTGTGGTAGTGGTCTTCTTTGGGATATCCCCCTTCAACTATGACATGCCTAAGTAACTCCTAGCTACTTACCTAAGAACTTTGCTTTCAACAAAATTGAAGGAGGACCTAGTTCAGTAGTCAGATGGTACATCACTTTTTATATTATATTTACTTAGACATTTACCATTTCTGATGATTTTTATCATTTCAAAAAGATTCTAGATTCCCTCTGATATAATTTCTCTTCAGCCAGAAGAATGCTGTTTAGCATGTTCTACTATACAGCTCTTCCAGCAACATAATCTGTTAGTTTTCTTTCATCTGAGATTGTAATTATTTTACCTTAATTCTAGAAGAATACTTTCTCTAACCACAAAATTCTGGGTTGAAAGTTTTTTTCTTTGATTACTTTTTAAAATTGTGTTCCACTGTCTTCTGACCTGCATTGTTTATGATGAAAGGTCAATGAAAATTTAAATTTCTCTTGGTCCTCTGGCTATAATGTATCATTCTTTTCTAGTAGCTTTCAAGGTATTTTCTTTATCTCTGCTTTTTGGCAGTTCAATAAGAACCTTAAACATAAACAGATCAAACTCTTCTCTTAAAAAGTTTAGAATGGCTGAATGGAGGCCGGGCGCGGTGGCTCAAGCCTGTAATCCCAGCACTTTGGGAGGATGAGATGGGCGGATCACGAGGTCAGGAGATCAAGACCATCCTGGCTAACACGGTGAAACCCCGTCTCTACTAAAATACAAAAAACTAGCCGGGCAAGGTGGCGGCACCTGTAGTCCCAACTACCCGGGAGGCTGAGGCAGGAGAATGGCGTGAACCCGGGAGGCGGAGCTTGCAGTGAGCTGAGATCTGGCCACTGCACTCCAGACTGGGTGACAGAGCGAGACTCCGTCTCAAAAAAAAAAAAAAAAAAAAGAATGGCTGAATGGATGAAATCAACATGATCCAACTATATGCTGCTTGTGTGAAACTCATCTTGCCAGCAAAAACACATATAGAATGAGAATAAACGAATGGAAAAAGATATTCCACACAAACAGAAACCAAAAGTGAGCAGGGGTTGCTATACTTATAACAAATAAAATAGACTTTAAGTCAAGACAGTAAAAAGGACAAAGAAGGTCATGGTACAATGACAAAGGTATCAATCCAGCAAGAGGACATAATATTCTAAATATATATGCACCTAACACTAGAGCACCCAGATTCATAAAGCAAATATTACTAGGTCAAAAGAGAGAGAGATAAACTACAACACAATAATAATGGGAGACGTGAGTACCCCACTCTCAGCATTAGACAGATCATCTAAACAGAAAATCAACACAGAAACATGAGATTTAAACTGGACTTTAGACCAAATGGAGCTAACAGACATTAATAGAACATTCTGTCCAACAACTGCAGAATACACATTCTTTTCATCAGCACATGAAACATTCTCCAGCGTAGACCATATGTTAGGTCAGAAAACAAATCTCAACAAATTTTTTAAAATCAAAATGAGGGGGCGGAGCAAAATGGCCGAATAGGAACAGCTCCAGTCTCCAACTCCCAGCGCGAGCGACACAGAAGACCGGTGATTTCTGCATTTTCAACTGAGGTACTGGGGTCATCTCACTAGGGAGTGCCGGACTCGGTGCTGGTCAGCTGCTGCAGCCCGACCAGCGAGAGCGGAAGCAGGACGAGGCATTGCCTCACCTGGGAAGCGCAAGGGGGAAGGGAATCCCTTCTCCTAGCCAGGGGAACTGAGACACATAACACCTGGAAAATCAGGTAACTCCCACCCCAATACTGCGCTTTAAGCAAACAGGCACACCAGGAGAATATATCCCACACCTGGCCGGGAGGGTCCCATGCCCACAGAGCCTCCCTCATTGCTAACACAGCAGTCTGCGATCTAACCCCAAGGCAGCAGCGAGGCTGGGGGAGGGGCGCCCGCCATTGCTGAGGCTTAAGTAGGTAAACAAAGCCGCTGGGAAGCTCGAACTGGGTGGAGCTCACAGCAGCTCAAGGAAACCTGCCTGTCTCTGTAGACTCCACCTCTGGGGACAGGGCACAGCTAAATAACAACAACAAAAAAAGCAGCAGCAATCTGTGCAGACGCAAACGACTCTGCCTGACAGCTTTGAAGAGAGCAGTGGATCTCCCTACACGGAGGTTGAGATCTGAGAAGGGACAGACTGCCTGCTCAAGTGGGTCCCTGATCCCTGAGTAGCCGGGCAGTCTGACACCCCACACCTCACAGGGCGGAGTACACCCCTGAGAGGAAGCTTCCAAAGTAAGAATCAGACAGGTACACTCGCTGTTCAGCAATATTCTATCTTCTGCAACCTCTGCTGCTGATACCCAGGCAAACAGGGTCTGGAGTGGACCTCAAGCAATCTCCAACAGACCTACAACTGAGGGTCCTGACTGTTAGAAGGAAAACTATCAAACAGGAAGGAAACCTATACCAAAACCCCATCAGTACGCCACCATCATCAAAGACCAGAGACAGATAAAACCACAAAGATGGGGAAAAAGCAGGGCAGAAAAGCTGGAAATTCAAAATATCAGAGCACATCTCCCCCTGCAAAGGAGCGCAGCCCATCGCCAGCAATGGATCAAAGCTGGTCAGAGAATGACTTTGACGAGATGAGAGAAGAAGGCTTCAGTCCATCAAAATTCTCAGAGCTCAAGGAGGAATTACATACCCAGCGCAAAGAAACTAAAAATCTTGAAAAAAGAGTGGAAGAATTAGCAGCTAGACTAATTAATGCAGAGAAGGTCATAAACGAAATGACAGAGATGAAAACCATGACACGAGAAATATGTGACAAATGCACAAACTTCAGTAACCAACTCGATCAACTGGAAGAAAGAGTATCAGCGATTGAGGATCAAATGAATGAAATGAAGCGAGAAGAGAAACCAAAAGAAAAAAGAAGAAAAAGAAATGAACAAAGCCGGCAAGAAGTATGGGATTATGTAAAAAGACCAAATCTACGTCTGATTGGGGTGCCTGAAAGTGACAGGGAAAATGGAACGAAGTTGGAAAACACTCTTCAGGATATCATCCAGGAGAACTTCCCCAACCTAGTAGGGCAGGCCAACATTCAAATTCAGGAAATACAGAGAATGCCACAAAGATACTCCTCGAGAAGAGCAACTCCAAGACACATAATTGCCAGATTCACCAAAGTTGAAATGAAGGAAAAAATGTTAAGGGCAGCCAGAGAGAAAGGTCGGGTTACCCACAAAGGGAAGCCCATCAGACTAACAGCAGATCTCTCGGAAGAAACTCTACAAGCCAGAAGAGAGTGGGGGCCAATATTCAACATTCTTAAAGAAAAGAATTTTCAACCCAGAATTTCATATCCAGCCAAACTAAGTTTCATAAGTGAAGGAGAAATAAAATCCTTTACACATAAGCAGATGCTTAGAGATTTTGTCACCACCAGGCCTGCCTTACAAGAGACCCTGAAGGAAGCCCTAAACATGGAAAGGAACAACCGGTACCAGCCATTGCAAAAACATGCCAAAATGTAAAGACCATCGAGGCTAGGAAGAAAATGCATCAACTAACGAGCAAAATAACCAGTTAATATCATAATGGCAGGATCAAGTTCACACATAACAATATTAACCTTAAATGTAAATGGACTAAATGCTCC
>NW_022308590.1:0-9495 GCF_002776525.5 Piliocolobus tephrosceles
CTCAGACTTTTGAGACCATTGAGGGCCGTGCACACAAGAGCAAGGCTACACCCGAAAGCTCTGCTCCTGCCGGACGTCACAGACAGACCGCACGGCTCAGCCACATGGACCCTTCCAGGACTTCACGAGAGGGACCTCCGTGGTACACGCAATGACGTACACTTCGTTCAGCCTCGAACAGACCACGCCCTCGTTCCAGGGTCGGTGATCCACCTCCTGCCATCAGCCCCCCCACCTCACCAAGGCTCTGCATCTGCATCTGTAATAACTTTGCTGTTTTACCCGGGTGCAGCATCGGAATGTTTAAAGGTCTTTAAATATCAACCCTCTGGGTGCAGTTCTTGGCACTTTAATGTGGTCACTCGATGCAGGCCTCACTCACAACTCTGAGGTAGCTCACACCTTTCCTACCTAACCAAGGAAGAAACGGAGGCATGGAAGGTGCAGCTCTTAAGGAGCAGATTAGGATTCAAACCAGTGATCTTCGTCACATGCTGAGCTACCTCTCAGGCTGAGATAACGTTCAAAATTAACCAGGTAGAACAGCGTTCCATAAATCAGCCAGAAATGGTCCTTGTGGATGGGCCTATGGTTATTCCCTGAAGAACAAGACCATTCGCCCAAAAATCCACCTGTGTCACACTCAAATGTTTACATATCCAATTATTTTTAAAATAACCCAATCAAGCATGTTCACAGCCATTTAGAGCCATATAGATTGTCTGCTTTGCTGACAATCAACCCAAGACCTCTGTCGACAAAGGGCACAGTGCCAGGTCCAGAGAAGGTGGGACAGAGACACAAACAGGAACCACTCCGTCCCTGGGAGCCTCGCTCTGATGGGCCGGCGAAGACATGGCGCACACGGCGGGGCACAGGCAGAGGGCAGGCCAGGAGAAGGGGCTGCATTGCCGGGAGGCGGGGCTTTGAGCTCTAATGGATGGAACACTGCTAACCAGCGAAGGTGGAGAGAGGGCACCCCTCTGAGAGGATGAAGAGGCAGCAAAGCACAACTGGCCTCGGGGAACCGGAAGCCACAGGGACATCAGGCTGGGTGCTGCTGTCTGCTGGCCACCGGCTGGGGGACTGTACTGGGCCTGGAGGGACATCCCTGACACTCCCCCTGGATGCCAGGGGCACCCCCAGCCCCAGGTGAGAACCACGGATCCCACGGCGAATGAGGACAGCCTGTGGGAAATGGGGCTGGGACAGCTCTGCACAGCTTAATAGGAAAGTTGGGTTCTATTTTGTGGGGTTTTGGTCACGCCAATGGCTGGTCAGAGCTGTCCGTCAGGAAGTGATTTGAGGACAGATTAGAGAAGGGGCTGCCAAGGCCAGCGGGGCATTCGCTGCCTGGGTCCAAGGAAAAGGAAATAAAGGCTGGCGATATGACAGTGTGGGGGAGCACAGAGGGAAGGAACTGGTGGAGACACAGGACTGGCTCCGCACAGGGCCACGAGCAGCTATCCGGGGGTCGTCCTATTAATTCTCCTCAGGGCCCCAAGAGGCAGCTGTGAGGATCCCTCTCCTGAGGACAGAACTGCTCCAGAGCCACACAGCGAGGATCCACAGAACCAAGATCCGGGCCAGCTCCAAAGCGGACGATCTTGACCCCTCACCCGTGGTCCTGAGGCAGGGATCAGAGCGCCCTGGACACACAGACCCTCCCAGAAACTGCAGAAAGGGGAAGCAGACGCCCCGGACCAGCGGCAGGACCCAGGGTTTCTGCCCTCCAGGGCACACTGGGACCAGCCACTGCACAGGTGGACACACGGTGCTTTAACCCGCGCTGGGGAAAGGAGCCCTAGCTCTCAGGGTAGAGACCGCAGCTCGATCGGGCCGGCCTCCCTGCTGGGCACAGCTTGAGCCACATGACCAAGGCCAGAGAGGATTACCAAGGTACACCTGGCCCAGCCTCCAGCAGCCCCCGACAAGGCCGCTACCCTCACTGGAACAGCCCCGTCCATCACCAAGCCCCACCCTCTTTTGCCAGCCCTGCCCCCACAAGGCCCCGCCTCTCGCATGCAAGTCCCGCCCCCAAGGCGCAGCTAGCCTGCAGCCCCGCCCCACTGGCTCCCCCCATCGCCTGCAAGCCCCATCCCCAAGGCCCAGCTCACCTGCATCCCCGCCTACTAGGCTACACTCCTCACCTGCAAAGAGCACCCCTCACTAAGCAACCCCCATCACTTGCACAGCCGCGCGCAACATAGCACGCCCTTCCAGGAGCCCCTCTTTTCACCTGCGCAGCCCCGCCCTTCACCAGGCCCCACGCCATCTGCATAGACACGCCTCTCGCCACGCCCCACTTCTCCCCTGCCCACTTCCCCTCCTATCAACTGTCCACATCCTGCTGCTGGCCGCACCCCGCCCATTTCGGCAAGCCGGCCGCGCCCCTTTTACCCGTGAGTACGCTTCTCACTTTGCCCGCCTCCTTCGGCACGTCTGCCCCACCCGTCCTGCCCACCTCCCTTTGCACCGCCCTCCCGCCCGTCCCAGAGCGGTGGAGGCCCGCCCTTTTCATCTACAGCCTATCGCAGAGGACGTTGCCGTTGGCGCTGACCAATAGGAGTGGTGGCCGTCACGGCAAGCCCCGCCCCGCGCCCTACGTCGGGGTAAGTGGGGTCCCTCAGCCCCGCGCTGATCATAGGCCAGGTGGCGCTGTGGCGCGCGGCGGGGCTGTGTGCGCTGAGGCTGCTGAGTGGCGGGTGAGACGCTGCCATCGGCGGCTAGAAGTGCTGGGCGTGCTGGCACCCGGGAGAGGAAGGTCCAGGGCGGGCCGGAGACGTAGGGGTCCGCGTCCCTGCGCCCAGGCCTGGCAGCTCCCCGCACTGTGGGCGCCCCACACCCTGAGCCCCTGCCAGGGCCTTCCTTGGGCTCCCGCATGGAGGCTCTGAGGCCGGAGGAGCCCCGGGAGGGGCCGGGCCTGCCCTGGCGCTCCCGGCAGGGCCCTCCATTTTATGAATAAAGGGAGATTTCTTGTGGGTTTTTTTTTTTTTTTTTTTGAAATGGAGTCTTGCTCTGTTGCCCAGGCTGGAGTGCAGTGGTGCGATCTCGCTCACTGCAAGCTCCACCTCCCGGGTTCACGCCATTCTCCTGTCTCAGCCTCCCCAGTAACTGGGACTACAGGCACCTGCCACCACGCCCAGCTAAATTTTTTTGTATTTTTAGTAGAGACAGGGTTCCACAGTGTTAGCCAGGATGGTCTTGAGCTCATGACCTCATGATCCGCCCACCTCGGCCTCCCAAAGTGCTGGAATTACAGGTGTGAGCCACCCTGCCCGGGCAACAAACAAGTTTTTATTCTGCTTGAGTGCTTACAAGAAGCTAATATTATACTTACTAGATCATTACAATCAAATCTATAAGCTTTAAGATTTTAAGTCATCATGTTTATGAAAAACATTTCCTTTTTTTATAGTGAAAAGATATACATATATTTAGAATCAGCCAGCGGTACTCAGTTTAGATGATCCCAAGTTTGTTGGCAACATCCAAAGCATCGTAATCAGGAGCCAGTCGAACATATGCCTTCTTCTCTCCATCAGGCCGAATCAGGATGTTGACCGTGGCCACATCCACGTCCCAGAGCTTCTTCACAGTCTGTTTGATCTGGTGCTTGTTGGCTTTAACATCGACAGTGAATACAAGCGTGCTGTTGTCTTCTATCTTCTTCACGGCTGACTCAGTGGTCAGTGGAAACTTGATGATAGCATGGTGGTCAAGCTTGTTTCTCCGGGGGGTGCTCATCCCAGGATATCTGGACTGGAGTCGCAGTGTCTTGGGACGCTGGAAGGTGGGTGACGTGCAGATCTTCTTTTTTTGGGGGGCTGTGGACACATTTCAACGCTGCCTTCTTGGCCTTTAAAGCCTTTGCTTTGGCTTTGGCCTTAGGAGGGGCAGGAGCTTCCTTCTTTGCTTTTGGTGCCATGTTGTGAAAAGTGAAAAACATTATTTCAATAATAAGTTTTTTACAGTAGATCTGCCTAATAGTAGTTTCCAAAATATTTTTGGTAATTTTTAACCTTAAAGTTAAGCGAAGTAAAATATTTCCATTAAATATCTAGGTCATTTATAAATAAGATACAATACTAAAACATAAATTACTGGACATAAGTAATTCAAGTTTATATACTTTTGGCTTCTTATTTTTACAGAGAAACCAGATATTTTGGCCTGTTAATAAACATGTTTTTGCCTACCACACTATACTATGTACTATGAGAAACTACCACACCGTACTGTGTACTATGAGAAACATATGTACTATGAGAAAACACATCCCGATGTTGGGAGATGGTATACTCATACATTTTCTAATCTACTGCAGAATGCTAACATATGACAGTTTAAAACTGTCTATCTCCTAGTTTTCTCTGGAAAATAAAAGTATTAACATTATAATCAATATATGTAAATAAAACTACTAGAAACAGGCCAGGCGCAGTGGCTCACGCGTACAATCCCAGCACTTTGGGAGACCAGGATGGGTGGATCATGAGGTCAGGAGATCAAGACCATCCTGGCTAACACAGTGAAACCATGTCTCCACTAAAAATACAAAAAATTAACTGGGTGTGGTGGCAGGCGCCTGTAGTCCCAGCTACTCAGGAAACTTAGGCGGGAGAATGGCGTGAGCCCGGGAGGTGGAGCTTTCAGTGAGCTGAGATCACGCCACCGCACTCCAGCCTGGGGGACAGAGCGAGACTCTGTCTCAAAAACAAAACAAACAAACAAAAAAAAACACTACTAGAAATAATAGAATAACTAGAGACAACTCTATGCAAAATATGTAAGAAAAATAGGGCATGTTTTGCAAGAAAAATAGGATGTAATATTTTATAAGGAAAACCATACAAAATATACAAATAAAAAGAGATACCTAACCTTCCCTGTGTTATATTTGTATGGGTAAAATGTTATGTTTTCAGAAATTATATAAAATTCCTGGAAATTTGTCAACGTCCTCCTTATTCATGCTATGTGCTGGTATAGAGTTATCAGTCATAATTCCAGTTATTATTTTAAATGTTGTATGCCACAGAAAAAAAATCAGATATCTTTGTCAGTTGTGGTTTAATGAACTCTCATCAGATCTTTCATCACAGCCATTTCATACCTTTTGTCATTTAGATATTATTTCCCACTGATGCTTTTCTGAAAGCTCCTGCAATCAGCTACAGGTCAGAATGCTTGTCTCCAACACAGGACTCCCTCTGAGAGTCACCTGTCTGCTCACCGAGAGAAATGCGTATCTGAGTGCCGCATCGGGAGAGGGTAACCAGCAACTCAAAAGAATGAAACCATTTGTCTCTTACCTACCTATGACCTGGAAGCTCCCTGTCTGGCCTTCTCTTCAAGTTGTCTCACCTTTCTGGAGTGAACCAAGGTACATCTTTCACACATTGATTGATGTCTCATGTCTCCCTAAAGTGTGTAAAACCAAGCTGGGCCCCGACCACCTTGGGCCCGTGTTGTCGGGACCTCCTGAGGAGGCATCATGGGCGCATCCTCAAACTTGGCAAAATAAACTTTCTAAAAAATCTGAGACCTGTCTCAGATTTTCAGGGTTCACACATGTAATGTAGGATGTCAATGTTTATAAAACAGACATTATTCTATCTACTATTAAAAATATGCTGCCAATTAACCTTTGACTTTCTCAACAAAATAAAAAATGTTGATGAGGTACAAATAATATATTTAAACTTAAATAATGTTGCAAGTTTTAATATGCCTACTTTTCAATTTTTCAATACTATTTTTACTAATTTAACACTGTAAGAAAAATGAGTAATGAAAACATGAATAAAAGCATTTACAGGGGGTGCACATGTTTCCTCCAGCCTCTGCCCATCTCCAGCTTTCATCCCAACTGTCCTGACAGTGGCTCTAAGCATTTCTCCTTTCTCTGTACCAAGATCTCCCCGCTGAAGCAAACCCAAATCTTATCATGTGTTATGACACGCTGTGATGATGAGCAACCAAAGCCTCGAGGAAGGGATGCTTTTGTAAAACCAGACTTGCAGGATATAACGTGTGAAGTAAAGCCCATGGCGGAGCTCCCTTTAGCACCCGGAGAGCAGACAGGAAGCTTTAGCCTCACCTTCCTCACTGGCCCGCAGCCACGTCCCCCCAGGTCAGTCTTGAGGACAACGAAACTCTGGTCTTCACTGTGGACACACTACCAGGTGCTCCAAGCCATGGCCTCTTCTCGGGTGGTCCTGAGGAGAACAAAGCTCTGGTTCTAATCCTAACCACAATCCTGTACCAGGTGCTCCAAAGCCATGGCCTCTTCTCGGGTGGGTCCTGAGGAGAACAAAGCTCTGGTTCTAATCCTAACCGCAATCCTGTCTCTAGACTTGGACCCTGACCCTAACCCCGATCCCTACCCTGGTCCCTAATTCTGACCCTGACTTTGACCTTGACTCTGATCTTGACCCTGACCATGACCCCACCTCTAACCATACTTCCGGCCCTGTATGTCTGACCCAGACCCTAATCCTAACGCTAACCCTACTATTATCTTTACAATCTATCTCTACTCTTACCCCCTACTGCTAAATAGCTGTACCCAAAAGCCCTTTTTAAATTATTTAACTTCTTTTCCTTGAATTCTCTAAGGACATCCTAAAGGAGATGTCATTATGTATTTTGCAGTCCCTCTGAGTGGTATGGCTTCAGATAGGAAGTTCTAATACTTTGCAAGACATAAAAACTCTGGAGAGTAACAGCACGGGGTTGTTAGGGATGCATGTTGGCATTCACGATAGTCATTGGTGCTGTTCTCCAAATATTTTCAGTTCAGTTTTTATGAATGCATTCTGACTATACCAACCCACCTGCTTAAATTTTTGCATGACCATATAGCTTTTTTTTTTTTTTTTTTTTTTTTTGGCCAATGGAGGTGAGAAGAAATAACATGTGACTTTTTCAGGCGAAATCTCTAAGAACAGAGTTCTATTCAGCATGCTTTTTTCTCTTTTCTATAGCAATAATTTTAGCAATATTAATAGCTTCAAAAACTAACTTAGCTATTAGGTTACTTACTGAGTGCAGTAATTCGAGAGCAGCCTGGGCAACATGGTGAAACCCTGTTTCCATTCACAGAAAACAATACAAAAAATTGGCCAGGTATGGTGGTGTGTGACTGTAGTCCCAGCTACTCAGGAGGCTGAGGAGGTAGAATCACCTGAGCCTGGGAGGTGGGGGCTGCGGTGAGCCAAGATTGTGTCACTGCACTCCAGTCTGGGAAACCGCAGTGTCTGGAGACCCTGTCTCAAAACTAAATTAATTAATTAAGTAAATATTGTATAGTAAGATGTCAATAGACGATGGACTAGAAAGCTACAGCCCCTTCTTTCCTCACAGAGACACCAAGTTAACAACAATATACCAACCAGAATACCTCTGTGAGAATCCTATAAACAAGCTGAGAAATTAGAGCACCTAGGCCATTGTAAAACCAAGAAGGGATTTCAGTGAAAAGGGAAGGACAATTCATAGCATTTGGTGTGTCCATTAGTGCTGCTCCCCTATGCCATACAGTACCGAGCAATCAGGAGAAAATTCTTCACACTCAAGCTCTCCCCTTGGAACAGAAACAAAAGAGCTGATCTTCCACCAAACATCTGGACTTGTGTGGGGGCTGCCCAAGGGGCTGCTTTCTGTTTCACCTGACTCAAATCACTGATGGGATTAGCGCCAGAATTTTGGAAGCCACTAAAAACAGAGGGAAGAAGCACACTAGAGCTGCAGTTCTGCAGCCAGATGCCAGGAAGAGCAAGAGATCAAAACAGGTTCAAGAAGTTTTAGAACTCCAGACAGGCGATTAGTGAGGGTCTTCCTCTGCATAAAGCCAGTAGGCAAAGACTGTAAGAGGTATTCGTTTTTTAGATATTCAAATCTCGGTTAAACCAAATACCGCATGTTCTCACTCATAGGTGGGAACTGGACAATGAGATCACTTGGACTCGGGAAGGGGAACATCACACATCGGGGCCTATCATGGGGGGGTAGGGGGGAGGGATTGCATTGGGAGTTATACCTGATATAAATGACGAATTGATGGGTGCTGACGAGTTGATGGGTGCAGCACACCAACATGGCACAAGTATACATATGCAACAAACCTGCACGTTATGCACATGTACCCTAGAACTTAAAGTATAATAATAATCATAAAAAATAAAGAAAAAGAAAACGGTTACAAGGCACACAAACAAACAGAGAAACAAGGCCCAATAAAAGAACAAGATAAAACTCCAAAACTTGACCTCAGCCGTGCATGGTGGCTCACGCCTGTAATCCCAGCACTTTGGGAGGCCAAGGCGGGTAAATCACTTGAGGCCAGGAGTTTGAGGCCAGCCAGGCCAACATGGTGAAACCCCATCTCTACTAAAAATACAAAAGTTAGCTGGGGACTGCATAAAGAAAATGTGGCACGTATGCACCATGGAATACTATGGAGCCATAGAAAACAACGAGTTCATGTCCTTTGCAGACACATGGATGAGGCTGGAAACCATCATCCTCAGCAAACCAACACAGGAACAGAAAACCAAACACCACACGTTCTCACTCATAAGTGGAAGTTGAACAACAAGAACAAATGGACACAGGGAGGGGAACATCACACACCAGGGCCTGTTGTGGGGTTGGGGGCTAGGGGAGGGATAGCATTACGAGAAATACCTAATTTAGATGATGGGCTGATGGGGGCAACAAACCACCATGGCACATGTATACCTATGTAACAAACCTGCACATTCTGCACGTGTATCCCATAACTTAAAGTATTTTAAAATATACATATAAAAGTCACAGGATGTTTGTGATAGTATCTATTACACTGATGCTGCCATCACACAGTTGACTATGTGGAGACTCCAAGTGAAGTTTCTTGCAGTTGTTAGAGACATGGAAAATCTGTATTTCCAGAGAAAAACTCAAAAATTTTAGAAAAACATTCAGGATTTACAGTCTAGAGCTCTAACACTGGAATCTTTTTCAACTTTAAAGTTTAATGATTTACTTAAATCTAAAAATAGTAGCTTGCAGATGTATTTAAACAGTGTACCTAGGTAGTATGTTTATATATTAAGATTAAAATGGTCTTCTGAAGTTTACTCATTCTAATATAATCTTTATTGTTTCATGTAGACATATCTTTCCGATTCCCAGGATAATTTAAACAATTCAAAGTACCTACTGACTTAGTTCTAGATTTGGATAGCTATTTATGCATTCAAAGCTTTAGATATGTATTTCAAAATAGAAATGTGTGCTGGTTGTGAGAAGCTGACTTAGAGCTTCAGGTAAGTTTTGTTTCTGTTTTTGTTTTTTTGAGATGGAGTTTCACTCTTGCTGCCCAGGCTGGAGTGCAGTGGCACAATCTCGGTTCACTGCAACCTCCTCCTCTCAAGTTCAAGCGATTCTCCCGCCTCACCCTCCTGAGTAGCTGGGATTACAGGCATGCACCACCACGCCCAGCTAATT
>NW_022308591.1:0-5533 GCF_002776525.5 Piliocolobus tephrosceles
GTGCAGGTTTGTTACATATGTATACATGTGCCATGTTGGTGTGCTGCACCCATCAACTCGTCAGCACCCATCAATTCATCATTTATATCAGGTATAACTCCCCAATGCAATCCCTCCCCCCTACCGCCTCCCCATGATAGGCCCCAGTGTGTGATGTTCCGCTTCCCGAGTCCAAGTGAGCTCATTGTTCAGTTCCCATCTATGAGTGAGAACATGTGGTGTTTGGTTTTCTCTTCTTGTGATAGTTTGCTAAGAATGATGGTTTCCAGCTGCATCCATGTCCCTACAAAGGACGCAAACTCATCCTTTTTTATGGCTGCATAGTATTCCATGGTGTATATGTGCCACATTTTCTTAATCCAGTCTGTCACTGATGGACATTTGGGTTGATTCCAAGTCTTTGCTATTGTGAATAGTGCCGCAATAAACATACGTGTGCATGTGTCTTTGTAGTAGCATAATTTATAATCCTTTGGGTATATACCCAGTAGTGGGATGGCTGGGTCATATGGTACATCTAGTTCTAGATCCTTGAGGAATCGCCATACTGTTTTCCATAATGGTTGAACTAGTTTACAATCCCACCAACAGTGTAAAAGTGTTCCTATTTCTCCACATCCTCTCCAACACCTGTTGTTTCCTGATTTTTTAATGATTGCCATTCTAACTGGTGTGAGATGGTATCTCATTGTGGTTTTGATTTGCATTTCTCTGATGGCGAGTGATGATGAGCATTTTTTCATGTGTCTGTTGGCTGTATGAATGTCTTCTTTTGAGAAATGTCTGTTCATATCCTTTGCCCACTTTTTGATGGGGTTGTTTGTTTTTTTCTTGTATATTTGTTTGAGTTCTTTGTAGATTCTGGAAATTAGCCCTTTGTCAGATGAGTAGATTGCAAAAATTTTCTACCATTCTGTAGGTTGCCTGTTCACTCTGATGGTAGTTTCTTTTGCTGTGCAGAAGCTCTTTAGTTTAATTAGATCCCATTTGTCAATTTTGGCTTTTGCTGCCGTTGCTTTTGGTGTTTTAGACATGAAGTCCTTGCCCATGCCTATGTCCTGAATGGTACTACCTAGATTTTCTTCTAGGGTTTTTATGGTATTAGGTCTAACATTTAAGTCTCTAATCCATCTTGAATTAATCTTCGTATAAGGAGTAAGGAAAGGATCCAGTTTCAGCTTTCTACTTATGGCTAGCCAATTTTCCCAGCACCATTTATTAAATAGGGAATCCTTTCCCCATTTCTTGTTTTTCTCAGGTTTGTCAAAGATCAGATGGTTGTAGATGTGTGGCATTATTTCTGAAGGCTCCGTTCTGTTCCATTGGTCTATATCTCTGTTTTGGTACCAGTACCATGCTGTTTTGGTTACTGTAGCCTTGTAGTATAGTTTGAAGTCAGGTAGCGTGACGCCTCCGGCTTTGTCCTTTTGACTTAGGATTGTCTTGGCAATGCGGGCTCTTTTTTGGTTCCATATGAACTTTAAAGCAGTTTTTCCAATTCTGTGAAGAAACTCATTGGTAGCTTGATGGGGATGGCATTGAATCTATAAATAACCTTGGGCAGTATGGCCATTTTCACGATATTGATTCTTCCTATCCATGAGCATGGTATGTTCTTCCATTTGTTTGTGTCCTCTTTGATTTCACTGAGCAGTGGTTTGTAGTTCTCCTTGAAGAGGTCCTTTACATGCCTTGTAAGTTGGATTCCTAGGTATTTTATTCTCTTTGAAGCAATTGTGAATGGAAGTTCATTCCTGATTTGGCTCTCTGCTTGTCTGTTACTGGTGTATAAGAATGCTTGTGATTTTTGCACATTAATTTTGTATCCTGAGACTTTGCTGAAGTTGCTTATCAGCTTAAGAAGATTTTGGGCTGAGACGATGGGGTTTTCTAAATACCCAATCATGTCATCTGCAAACAGGGACAATTTGACTTCTTCTTTTCCTAACTGAATACCCTTGATTTCTTTCTCTTGCCTGATTGCCCTAGCCAGAACTTCCAACACTATGTTGAATAGGAGTGGTGAGAGAGGGCATCCCTGTCTTGTGCCAGTTTTCAAAGGGAATTTTTCCAGTTTTTGCCCATTCAGTATGATATTAGCTGTGGGTTTGTCATAAATAGCTCTTATTATTTTGAGGTACGTTCCATCAATACCGAATTTGTTGAGCGTTTTTAGCATGAAGGGCTGTTGAATTTTGTCAAAAGCCTTTTCTGCATCTATTGAGATAATCATGTGGTTCTTGTCTTTGGTTCTGTTTATATGCTGGATTACGTTGATTGATTTGCGAATGTTGAACCAGCCTTGCATCCCAGGGATGAAGCCCACTTGATCATGGTGGATAAGCTTTTTGATGTGCTGCTGAATCCGGTTTGCCAGTATTTTATTGAGGATTTTTGCATCGATGTTCATCAGGGAGATTGGTCTAAAATTCTCTTTTTTTGTTGTGTCTCTGCCAGGCTTTGGTATCAGGATGATGTTGGCCTCATAAAATGAGTTAGGGAGGATTCCCTCTTTTTCTGTTGATTGGAATAGTTTCAGAAGGAATGGTACCAGCTCCTCCTTGTACCTCTGGTAGAATTCAGCTGTGAATCCGTCTGGTCCTGGGCTTTTTTTGGTGGGTAGGCTATTAATTGTTGCCTCAATTTCAGAGGCTGCTATTGGTCTATTCAGGGATTCAACTTCTTCCTGGTTTAGTCTTGGAGGAGTGTACGTGTCCAGGAAATTATCCATTACTTCTAGATTTTCTAGTTGATTTGCGTAGAGGTGTTTATAGTATTCTCTGATGGTAGTTTGTATTTCTGTGGGGTCGGTGGTGATATCCCCTTTATCATTTTTTATTGCGTCTATTTGATTCCTCTCTCTTTTCTTCTTTATTAGCCTTGCAAGTGGTCTGTCAATTTTGTTGATCTTTTCAAAAAACCAACTCCTGGATTCATTGATTTTTTGGAGGGTTTTTTGTGTCTCTATCTCCTTCAGTTCTGCTCTGATCTTAGTTATTTCTTGCCTTCTGCTAGCTTTTGAATGTGTTTGCTCTTGCCTCTCTAGTTCGTTTAATTGTGATGTTAGAGTGTCAATTTTAGATCTTTCCTGCTTTCTCTTGTGGGCACTTAGTGCTAGAAATTTCCCTCTACACACTGCTTTAAATGTGTCCCAGAGATACTGGTATGTTGTATCTTTGTTCTCATTGGTTTCAAAGAACATCTTTATTTCTGCTTTCATTTCGTTATGTACCCAGTAGTCATTCAGGAGCAGGTTGTTCAGTTTCCATGTAGTTGAGCGGTTTTGATTGAGTTTCTTAGTCCTGAGTTCTAGTTTGATTGCACTGTGGTCAGAGAGACAGTTTGTTATAATTTCTGTTCTTTTACATTTGCTGAGGAGTGCTTTACTTCCAATTATGTGGTCAATTTTGGAATAAGTGTGATGTGGTGCTGAGAAGAATGTATATTCTGTTGACTTGGGGTGGAGAGTTCTATAGATGTCTATTAGGTCCGCTTGGTGCAGAGATGAGTTCAATTCCTGGATATCCTTGTTAACTTTCTGTCTCGTTGATCTGTCTAATGTTGACAGTGGAGTGTTGAAGTCTCCCATTATTATTGTATGGGAGTCTAAGTCTCTTTGTAAGTCTCTAAGGACTTGCTTTATGAATCTGAGTGCTCCCGTATTGGGTGCATATATATTTAGGATAGTTAGCTCTTCCTGTTGAATTGATCCCTTTACCATTATGTAATGGCCTTCTTTGTCTCTTTTGATCTTTGATGGTTTAAAGTCTGTTTTATCAGAGACTAGGATTGCAACCCCTGCTTTTTTTTGTTCTCCATTTGCTTGGTAGATCTTCCTCCATCCCTTTATTTTGAGCCTATGTATGTCTCTGCATGTGAGATGGGTCTCCTGAAGACAGCAGACTGATGGGTCTTGACTCTTTATCCAGTTTGCCAGTCTGTGTCTTTTAATTGGACCATTTAGTCCATTTACATTTAAGGTTAATATTGTTATGTGTGAACTTGATCCTGCCATTATGATATTAACTGGTTATTTTGCTCATTAGTTGATGCAGTTTCTTCCTAGCCTCGATGGTCTTTACATTTTGGCATGTTTTTGCAATGGCTGTTACCGGTTGTTCCTTTCCATGTTTAGGGCTTCCTTCAGGGTCTCTTGTAAGGCAGGCCTGGTGGTGACAAAATCTCTAAGCATTTGCTTATCTGTAAAGAATTTTATTTCTCCTTCACTTATGAAACTTAGTTTGGCTGGATATGAAATTCTGGGTTTAAAATTCTTTTCTTTAAGAACGTTGAATATTGGCCCCCACTCTCTTCTGGCTTGTAGAGTTTCTGCCGAGAGATCTGCTGTCAGTCTGATGGGCTTCCCTTTGTGGGTAACCCGACCTTTCTCTCTGGCTGCCCTTAAGAGTTTTTCCTTCATTTCAACTTTGGTGAATCTGGCAATTCTGTGTCTTGGAGTTGCTCTTCTGGAGGAGTATCTTTGTGGCGTTCTCTGTATTTCCTGAATTTGAATGTTGGCCTGCCCTGCTAGGTTGGGGAAGTTCTCCTGGATGATATCCTGTAGAGTGTTTTCCAATTTGGTTCCATTTTCCCCCTCACTTTCAGGCACCCCAATCAGACGTAGATTTGGTCTTTTTACATAATCCCATACTTCTTGCAGGCTTTGTTCGTTTCTTTTTCTCCTTTTTTCTTTTGGTTTCTCTTCTCGCTTCATTTCATTCATTTGATCCTCCATCGCTGATACTCTTTCTTCTAGTTGATGGAGTCGGTTACTGAAGCTTGTGCATTTGTCACGTATTTCTCGTGTCATGGTTTTCATCTCTGTCATTTCGTTTATGACCTTCTCTGCATTAATTAGTCTAGCTGTCAATTCTTCCACTCTTTTTTCAAGATTTTTAGTTTCTTTGCGCTGGGTACGTAATTCCTCCTTTAGCTCTGAGAGGTTTGATGGACTGAAGCCTTCTTCTCTCATCTCATCAAAATCATTCTCTGACCAGCTTTGATCCATTGCTGGTGATGGGCTGTGCTCCTTTGCAGGAGGAGATGCGCTCTTATTTTTCGAATTTCCAGCTTTTCTGCCCTGCTTTTTCCCCATCTTTGTGGTTTTATCTGTCTCTGGTCTTTGATGATGGTGACGTACTGATGGGGTTTTGATATAGGTGTCCTTCCTGTTTGATAGTTTTCCTTCTGATAGTCAGGACCCTCAGCTATTGGTCTGTTGGAGATTGCTTGAGGTCCACTCCAGACCCTGTTTGCCTGGGTATCAGCAGCAGAGGTTTCAGAAGATAGAATATTGCTGAACAGCGAGTGCACCTGTCTGATTCTTGCTTTGGAAGCTTCCTCTCAGGGGTGTACTCCACCCTGTGAGGTGTGGGGTGTCAGACTGCCCCTAGTGGGGGATGTCTCCCAGTTAGGCTACTCAGGGGTCAGTGACCCACTTGAGCAGGCAGACTGCCCCTTCTCAGATCTCAACCTCCGTGTTGGGAGATCCACTGCTCTCTTCAAAGCTGTCAGACAGAGTCGTTCGCGTCTG
>NW_022308592.1:0-5698 GCF_002776525.5 Piliocolobus tephrosceles
CACTGCAAGCTCCGCCTCCCGGGTTTACGCCATTCTCCTGCCTCAGCCTCCCGAGTAGCTGAGACTACAGGCACCCGCCACCTCGCCCGGCTAGTTTTTTTGTATTTTTTAGTAGAGACGGGGTTTCACCGTGTTAGCCAGGATGGTCTTGATCTCCTGACCTCGAGATCCGCCCACCTCAGCCTCCCAAAGTGCTGGGATTACAGGCTTGAGCCACCACGCCTGGCTGGATACAAATTTTTTTTTTTTTTTTTGAGACAGAGTCTTGCTCTGTTGCCCAGGCTGGAGTGCAGTGGCATGATTTCTGCTCACTGCAACCTCCACCTCCCCGGTTCAAGCGATTCTTCTGCCTCAGTCTTGCAAGTAGCTAGGAGTATAGATGTTAGCCACCACTCCTGGCTAATTTTTGTATTTAGTAGGGACGGGATTTCACCATGTTGGCCAGGCTGGTCTCGAACTCCTGACCTCAGGTGATCCACCCGCCTCAGCCTCCCAAAGTGCTCAGATTACAGGTGTAAGCCACCATGCCCGGCCTGGAATATTTTTTTTTTTTTTTTTTTTGAGATGGAATCTTGCTCTGTGGCCCAGGCTGGAGTGCAGTGGCCGGATCTCAGCTCACTGCAAGCTCCGCCTCCCGGGTTTACACCATTCTCCTGCCTCAGCCTCCCCAGTAGCTGGGACTACAGGCACCCGCCACCTCGCCCGGCTAGTTTTTTGTATTTTTTTAGTAGAGACGGGGTTTCACCATGTTAGCCAGGATGGTCTTGATCTCCTGACCTCGTGATCCGCCCGTCTCGGCCTCCCAAAGTGCTGGGATTACAGGCTTGAGCCACCGCGCCCGGCCTGGAATGTTCTTTTGAAGATAACACCTTCTCATCCTTGATATTCCTTCCTCAGGAGCAGCCTTTACCAACCACCATCTCATCCCAATTCAGGTCAGTTCCCCCCGTTATAAGCAATAATGGCTCTGTTACTATTTCATAGCATCTGTCATAAGTGGAACTGATATATATATATATATATATATAACAGTGGTGTGTTTTCTTAACGTCTGTAACCCCTACTACTGGGTAAGCCCCAGAAGGACAAAAACCACACCTATTATTCCCAGTGTCTAGCACAGAGCATTGCACATAGAAGATATTCCATACATATTTGTGGAATATAAACTAAGCTATGAATGCTAAGTATTTTGTGCTTTACAGGTATTATTTCTTTTTTTTGTTTTGTTTTTTGTTTTTTGTTTTTTTTGAGACGGAGTCTCACTCTGTCGCCCAGGCTGGAGTGCAGTGGCCGGATCTCAGCTCACTGCAAGCTCCGCCTCCCGGGTTTACGCCATTCTCCTGCCTCAGCCTCCCCAGTAGCTGGGACTACAGGCGCCCGCCACCTCGCCCGGCTAGTTTTTTGTATTTTTTAGTAGAGACGGGGTTTCACCAGGTTAGCCAGGATGGTCTCGATCTCCTGACCTCGTGATCCGCCCGTCTCGGCCTCCCAAAGTGCTGGGATTACAGGCTTGAGCCACCGCGCCTGGCCTACAGGTATTATTTCATTTAATCCTTATGATAACCCCAGTAAGTAGGGAAGATTAGCATAATTGTCCTAAGAAGGAAACTTAACTGTAAAACTCTTTTTTTTTTTTTTTTTTTTGGAGACGGAGTCTCGCTCTGTTGTCGGGGCTGGAGTGCAGTGGCCGGATCTCAGCTCACTGCAAGCTCCGCCTCCCGGGTTTACGCCATTCTCCTGCCTCAGCCTCCAGAGTAGCTGGGACTACAGGCGCCCGCCACCTCGCCCAGCTAGATTTTTGTATTTTTTAGTAGAGACGGGGTTTCACCGTGTTAGCCAGGATGGTCTCGATCTCCTGACCTCGTGATCCGCCCGTCTCAGCCTCCCAAAGTGCTGGGATTACAGGCTTGAGCCACCGCACCCGGCCAGAAGTTCTTTTTTTTTTTGAGATGGAGTTTCACTCTTGTCACCCAGGCCAGAGTGCAATGGTGCAATCTCAGCTCGCTGCAATTCCCAGGTTCAAGAGATTCTCCTGCCTCAGCCTCCCAAGTAGCTGGGATTACAGGCAAGTACCACCATGCCTACCTACTTTTTTATATCTTTAGTAGAGACTGGGTTTCACCATGTTGGCCAGGCTGTTCTCGAACTCCTGACCTCAGGTGATCCACCTGCCTCGGCTTCCCAAAGTGCTGGGATAACAGGTATGAGCCAAGGCGCCCGGCCAGAAGTTCTTGCTGGCAAAGTTACAGGGGCAAAAAAGTGAGAAGAAGCGATGCAGAACACGTTGGGATATTTTTTAAAACAGGCAAAAAGAGAGTTATCTTTGTGCTGGCTGGGGCAAAGTCTAACAAGGCAGGATCAGCTCCTTAAAGTCAGTGTCCCAAGGCTATTTGACCGCTAACCAAAGTTTACTGCCACCTCAGGCAGCTTAGACCCCAAGCCAGGGAGAGAACCAGGAACCACCCTGCAGTTAACCAAATTCGCCAACACAGGAAGCTGGCTAAGGAATGAGGAAAGACTGTCCTGGGCTCAAAAGGGTCCCCCCATTCTCATTCTCCAGTCTTCAGTCCTGTCCTGTTACTCTCAGGAATCTGGCACCTCCTGTCAAAAGCTTAAGGGCAAGGCACACTAAGTGTGGCCACTGCCCCTCTGGGAAACCCCTCCAAGCTCAAGGCAGTCACTGCCTGTTCAGCTCTATAGAATCTGGAGAAGGCCCCAAGTGTAATTTCCTTCCATGGCCCCAGGCCCCAGCAGCGGGGCCCTAGAGCTGACCAGGTGTGGCCTTGGGCACCTCCCCCGGTATTCTAGCCACAGGGCTGCTCTAGGGAAACCCTGAAAATAAAGAATGGCTTCTTACCACTAAAGCTGAGTTCCCGCAGCTTTTCCAAAGCAATTGAGGGCTCCTTCAGGACATCCTGGAAATCTGCAATTCTAGAAGGGGAGACAGGGAAGCAAATGAAGCACGCTTATATTGGCTCAGTGAGACCCACAGCCCTCAGCTCCCTCACACCACCAGTTTCCAACCTGTGCCTCTCTCCCCTTTAGGACATAAAAATCACACAGCTTAGTCAAGGTCCTCACAAAAGACAGCTTTGGAGAACAACAAAACTATATTTCACTGCTTCCTCTACAACCAGAAACACAGAATGCCAGGGAAGAAACTTGAGAGATATTCTTGTCTAGAAGTTCCCAAATGAGGACCATAAAATTAGACACATTCCAACATTCTAATATTTAGTGAGCTGACATTTACTAGGCACTTCCTGCCGGCCAGGCCGGGTCCACAGCACAGCCACCAACTGAACTCCTTGGACCTCAGGAACCAGGAGTAATATGATCTGCAGACAATGGACAACGCTCGCAAATACAACCATTACAAGACCTCTGGGCCTGCCAGAAGACAAGGACAAAGGGTTTAAAAAACACGTCCTGAAGGAAAACTGAAGAGTGAGCAAAATTCAGCCAATGCTGCAGGATCTGGCCTGGGGGAGGGACCAGACCGGAGAATGCAAGTTCTCTAGCAATCTTAGTAAGAAAAAAGCACGAAGGATAGGATGCACTTGGAGAGAGTACAGGAGCAGGAGACTCAAAAGGGGGAAAGGGAGGGGGCGGGGCATGGGGGTCTGGATGAGGAAGACTCAGGGAAAGGGGGAAGCCAGGGGTCCAGGATGAGGGAGGCAGAAGGAGTGACACCAGGGGCAGGAGAAGGGCCGCCTCTCCGTCCTTCCTGCAGCCCACAGGCAATGAGGTTAGGTGGACGCTCGAGACCCTTTGCCGGGGTGGGGGGGCGCTCTGCCGATTCCTAGCCCCACCCGCGCTTCCCCCTTATGAGGCGCAGAAGGGGCAGCCTGGCCAGGAGGGGCCCAGCCGGGTCAGGCCCCGTAGCCCCTTACCGGCTCTTGTGCAGACTTGACATGGTGTTGACTTCCGGACCCCCAGCCGCCTCCGCCGCCTGCGCCTCGGCCGCCTGCGCCGCCACCACCGCCGCCCCCCAGGGACGCGGGGCGCTGGGCAAAATCCTCCGGCGGGAAACGCAGCCACTAGCCTGCGCGTTCCGCCGTCCCGGCCCCGCCCCGCCCCGCCGGTCACGTGCCACCCCTCTACTCTCACGCTTCCACCCGGTACTGGGGGCTACCGCCGACCTGGTTGGGTGGGGCAACCTCGGGTCGGGTGGGCGTGGCAATAGCGGGCCCGGAGCCCCCAGCGCTGCGGACTCTGCCTGCCAAATTTGAGAACCCGCCGGTGACAGCGCAGACTGTGTGTCTCTGGACTATTCCTTGCGCTTCCCTGTGTCTCAGTATCTACTTACGCAATATATCTGTCACCCTGTCATTTTCCCTGCAAGCACCCCCCTGTAATTAACTACTGCAGGATTGTTACAGGAGTCTCGGCCTCACCTGCTCAACTGGGCAGGCCCCCCAGCTTATCTTGGTCTCTGCAGAGTCCTCAAGGCCTGTATAGCAGGGACTCGCATGAACCACCTTGCCCGGCCCAACTTTTTTTTTAATAAAAAGTATACCAGCCAACACTATAAAATGTTAGGAAGACAGAAAACACACACACACACACACACCCCTTAAGAAAAATAGGGGCCAGGCGCGGTGGCTCAAGCCTGTAATCCCAGCACTTTGGGAGGCCGAGACGCGCGGATCACGAGGTCAGGAGATCGAGACCATCTTGGCTAACACTGTGAAACCCTGTCTCTACTAAAAAATACAAAAAACTAGCCGCGCGAAGTGGCGGGCGCCTGTAGTCCCAGCTACTCGGGAGGCTGAGACAGGAGAATGGTGTAAACCGGGGAGGCAGAGCTTGCAGTGAGCTGAGATCTGGCCACTGCACTCCACTCCAGCCTGGGCGACAGAGCGAGACTCCGTCTCAAAAAAAAAAAAAAAAAAGAAAAAGAAAAATAGGTTGGCCCGGGCGCCGTGGCTCATGCCTGTAAATCCTAGCACTTTGGGAGGCTGAAGCGGGCAAATCACGAGGTCAGGAGTTTGAGACCAGCCTGACCAACAAGGTGAAACCCCGTCTCTACTAAAAATACAAAAATTAGCCGGGTGTGGTGATGCGCACCTATAATCCCAGCTACTCAGGAGGCTGAGGCAGGAGAATTCCTTGAACTTGAGAGGCAGAGGTTGCAGTGAGCCGAGATCGCACCACTGCACTGCAGCTTGGCGACAGAGTGAGGCACAGTCTCAAAAAAAATAAAATAACTGAGTATAGTGGCCCATAGCTGTAGTCCCATCTACTTGGGAGACTGAGACTGGAGGATTACTTGAGGGCAAGAGTTCCAGGATAGGGTGAACCATGATTGCACCACTGCACTGCAGCCTGGGTGACAGAGGGAGACACTGTCTCAAAAATAAATAGGCCAGGCGCGGTGGCTCACGCCTGTAATCCCAGCATTTTGGGAGGCTGAGATGGGTGGATCACCTGAGGTTGGGTGTTCGAGACCAGCCTGACTAACGTGGAGAAACCCCATCACTACAAAAAAATACAAAAAAAAGCTAGCCGGGCTTGGTGACGCATGCCTGTAATCCCAACTACTCAGGAGGCTGAGGCAGGAGAATCGCTTGAACCCAGGAGGTGGAGGTTGCGGTGAGCCGAGATTGTACCACTGCACTCCAACCTGGGCAACAACAGCAAAACTCCATCTAAAATAAATAAATAAATAAAAAGAGTTAAACTGATACAGCCT
>NW_022308593.1:0-4473 GCF_002776525.5 Piliocolobus tephrosceles
TAGGGAGATTCATTTGAATTGTTGTGTGGTGTTCTGATACAGCAGTCCCCAAACTTTTTGGCACCAGGCACCAGTTTTGTGGAAGACAATTTTTCCACAGATCAGGGTGAGGGGGGTGGTTTCGGGATGCAGCTGTTCCACTCAGATCATCAGGCATTCGTTAGACTCTCATAAGGAGCACACAACCTAGATCCCTGGCACGTGCAGTTCACAGTACTGGTCCATGGCCTGGAGGTTGGGGACCCCTGTTCTAATATATGAATAGAGCTGTTTGTTTATTGGTTCCCCCCCGAGAGATGTGTATGTCACTGCTGATTTTCCTCTCTGAAAAACAGTGCTGCAGTGAACATCCTTATATCCATCTGCTTCTGCATGCATGTGAGGGTTTCTCTAGAATGGACACTTGGCAATGAAATTGATGAATATGTGCGGTTTTGAACCTCAACATCTGTAACTTTCCAAAGTGGATTTCAGAGTTGGGTTTATGAGACCACATCACCTCTGGGTACTTTAGCTATTGTCTCCACAGTGAGACAGTGAGACTTTGCTTTGGGATGGCAGAGTCTCAGAGTGAGACAGCCCTCTCAACAATACCCTTCAAAGCAGGATCCCCCCTGATAGCATTACGCTCTGGTCCAGTCCACTTGACAGTCCGCTTGACAGCTCTCTAATGATGGGTTTACTGGCTGGCTATGTCATTCACCCATCCATCCATCCATCCGTCCATCCATCCATCCATCCATCCGTCCGTCCGTCCATCCATCCATCCATCCATCCATCCATCCA
Source organism: Piliocolobus tephrosceles (assembly GCF_002776525.5). Taxonomy (NCBI): domain Eukaryota; kingdom Metazoa; phylum Chordata; class Mammalia; order Primates; family Cercopithecidae; genus Piliocolobus; species Piliocolobus tephrosceles. The sequence continues at coordinate 787 of NW_022308593.1, forward strand.
TCCATCCATCCAACGAATACCTATTTTGCACTTGCCACATACCAGGCACAGTGCTGGGGTTATGGCAGTGAACTGCCAGATAGTTTGTTTTCCTGATGAAGCCCAAGTCGGTCTTCCTTTCACTGGACCCCACAATGCCCCGGTCCTGGGACCTCACAGTAAAGCCTAATTGAGAATGAACCATTGTGCTATGTCACATTGTAGGTAAACTCCCTTCTCTAGAAACATTTCTGGGGAGAAGTTGGTCAGGATTTTTTCCAAGAAATTTCTGGTATGGTTCCGGATTCATAGAGCACCATAGAAGAGATTATGGACATTTCTTCCCCTCTGAGACCCCCAAAACGAGACTAATGGGCTAAGGCAATCCAGTGACTTCTCTCTCCCTGTGGTTGTGAAACAAAGAGGAAGTGAATCTCCCTAAAGGAGCCTACCTGAGCTCGTTGGAAAAAAAGCCATACATTTCTCGTGTCCTTGTATAGGTGATCCTTTGCAATGTAAATTTGCCACTCCTCTCATCAAAGACAGTGTCTCTCAGAGCTCCCTGCATTGGACAGTGGGAGCTACTTCCTCCTTCTCACCAATTTTAATGATTTTGTGTACACAGACAAATTTCTAACCTAATAGACAAAGCACTGTGATGAAAGATCCAACTGCAAAAACTTGGTGAAGTGGCCCAGAAACCCAGAGGAATGAAATCAGATTGGAGCCACATGTGGTAGCTGTTGGCCTCCCTCCCTTACTCCGTGGAGCTGGGCTTGACTCTCTCTGGGGATGTGGCAGGCAGTGTGGGAGGGTCCAGGCTGGGTAGATCTAGGACCAGGGAGGGGCAGGGCCTGAGGGTACAAATCTGGAGGGTTAAAGGCCCTAAGGGAAGTCAAGTCTGGCAGAGAGATCAGAAGTCTAGGCGGTTGACTGCACACAGCAGGTGGCGGCCCTGGCAGGTGGCTGGCATCTGGGAGGGCTGACATGGATCCGGTAGCAGGTGTTCCAGCTGCAGACAAGGTCAAGGTGAAGAATCCGAGGCAGGGAACATTCAGAAATTCAGAAAAATTGTTACTAATGGGGACTTCCGCCAGCTGAGAGGCATGTGAAGGCTGGTGTAAACTAATTCACATGAGATGAAGAAGAAAGAACACAGGGCTTGGAGTCAGAAGATTCCACTGACTGACTTTGTGAGTTTTGTATATCTGTCAACCTCTCTGAACTTGTTATTTCTTATGGAGGAATTTTTTAAAAAGTAATTATTTATGTATTTATTTATTTTAAAAGAAAGATGAGGTCTCACTGTGTTGCCCAGGCTGGTGTTGAACTCCTGAGCTCAAGTGATCCTCCCACCTTGGCTTCCCAAAGTGCTAGGATTACAGGCATGAGCCACCATGCCCAGCTTAGTTATTTCTTTTGAGAAGTGGGGAGAATGATACCTATCCCTCAGAGTTGTGGTGGGGCTAGGTGGAGGTTATGAAAATGGAAGGACGCAAGGCTGCAGATCAGGATTTTTCAGGAGGATGAAGTCTTGGCCTGTTGCCCAGGCTGGAGTGTAATGGCATAATCTCGGCTCACTGCAACCTCTGCCTCCCAGGTTCAAGCGATTCTCCTGCCTCAGCCTCCTGAGTAACTGGGATTACAGGCCCACCATCCCCGGCTAATTTGTGTATTTTTAGTAGGGACAGGATTTCACCATGTTGGCCAGGCTGGCCTCGAACTCCTGACCTCAGGTGATCTGCCTGCCTTGGCCTCCCAAAGTGCAGGGATTACAGTCATGAGCCACCGTGCCCGGCCAGAAGTGCTTTTTGAGTCAGAAAGAGTTGTTATAATCTTAGCTTTAGACTGGAGTTCACAGGGAGGCCTCTTTTTCTGCGGGGAGGCTAGGGTGGAAGAGCTGGGAAAGCAAGACATGGCCCTAGAAGAATAGAGGTCTAGGGAGGTCACTAAGATAGGGGCTCTGACAAGGGGACATGACAAGCAGAGGGTGTAGTGGTGAGGCCAGTGTATCAGTTCACTTTTGCTGTGTAACAAACCATCCTGCTGTGTAGTGGCTTAAAACAACTGTGATTTAATTCCCCTGATTTTGTGGGTTGGTTGGGTGGTTCTCCTGGTCTGGGCTTGCTTAGCTGGGGCTGGGTGGTCCAGGATGGCCTCACTCACATATCTGGTGTCTTAGCTGGGAAAACTGCAATGTCTGGGATGGCCAGGCCCCTTTCCATCTGGTCTCTCATCCTCAGCCACCTTCACATGGTGATCTCACAAGCAAGGAAGGACAAGCCCTTAGTCACAAGCACTTTCTAAGCCTCTGCTCACATTTGATAATGGTCCATTGGCTAAAGCAAGTCACATCTGTCAAACTCACATTAAAGAGTTCCTTTACTTTCTGACACACTACTCTCTGGGACATCTTTCAGCTTTTTATTTCACTATTTAATTATGAACCAGGGCTTCAAATAGGAATTCCCTGTCTTTTACCATGATCAGGGGGGTTGGAGTAGAGGGCAGAGGGAAAACTTTTCATTGAAATGATTGTGTAGTGTTGGCATCTGCAGCCTGCTACAGCTCTGGATTGGGAGCTGGCTCCACATGAGCTAGCTGTGTCTCCCACCCAAGCTTCTGGTCTATCATGAGCTTGAGCCCCTGCTTTGCTGAGGATGACTTTCAGAGCAGAATGAAATGAATGGCTACCACAGAAATTCAAATCACTCTTCTAGTTCTGGGCCATGTGTCACCTAACATGAAAAAGAAGAATAAGTCTTAGCAAAATAATAGTGAGTAAAAAAGTAGTCCGGGAAATAATTGTTCACTTAATATTAAGTGAAAAAAAATCAGGCCCCAGGGATGGATAAAATCATGATTCCCCCCTTTTTTTATGTCATAGAAAATGCATTTGGACAGACACTATTCCCTTTTTGTTAACTATATTCATTTCAGAAGTATGTAGAATACATACAGACACATTAAAACTCTTTAATTGGGAAGCCAAGGAATGACAAACACACTAAATCAAGATGGTGCTTGCAGCTGGGTGCAGTGGCTCACACCTGTAAACCCAGCACTTTGGGAGGCTGAGCTGGGTGAATCACCTGAGGTCAGGAGTTCAAGGCCAGCCTGACCAACATGGAGAAACCCCATCTCTACTAAAAATACAAAATTAGATGGGTGTGTTGGCGCATGCTGTAATCCCAGCTACTCGAGAGGCTGAGGCAGGAGAATCGCTTGAATCCAGGAGGCGGAGGTTGCAGTGAGCCGAGATTGCATCATTGCACTCCAGCCTGGGCAACGAGCAAAACTCTGTCTCCAAAAAAAAAAAAAAAAAAAGGATGGTGCTTTCTGCAAGTGGGAGGGGTGAGTGGGGCATGTGGTTAGATGCAGGATATTGTCAAGAGCTTTGTTTTTTAGTTTGGGTGGTGGGTTATCTTAGATCCTTGTTATATCATTTAAAAAATCTAGCCGGGCACGGTGGCTCAAGCCTATAATCCCAGCACTTTGGGAGGCCAAGATGGGTGGATCACGAGGTCAAGAGATCGAGACCATCCTGGCTAACATGGTGAAACCCCGTCTCTACTAAAAAATACAAAAAAAAAAACTAGCTGGGCGAGGTGGCGGGCGCCTGTAGTCCCAGCTACTTGGGAGGCTGAGGCAGGAGAATGGCGTAAACCCGGGAGGCGGAGCTTGCAGTGAGCTGAGATCCGGCCACTG
>NW_022308594.1:0-6425 GCF_002776525.5 Piliocolobus tephrosceles
TTTTTATGGTATTAGGTCTAACATTTAAGTCTCTAATCCATCTTGAAACCAAACACCACATGTTCTCACTCATAGGTGGGAACTGAACAATGAGCTCACTTGGACTCGGGAAGGGGAACATCACACACTGGGGCCTATCATGGGGAGGGGGGAGGGGGGAGGGATTGCATTGGGGAGTTATACCTGATATAAATGATGAATTGATGGGTGCTGACGAGTTGATGGGTGCAGCACACCAACATGGCACATGTATACATATGTAACAAACCTGCACATTATGCACATGTACCCTAGAATTTGAAGTATAATAAAAAAAAAAGAAAGAAATAGGTGAATACATGCTTACTATATTCTAATGAAAAATTTAGTAAGATACACCAGGAATTCCTTAGTTGCTTATATGTTTGTTTGCTTGTTTATTTTTACCCCAAATGCAGTGCACTTTTTCATTTTAAAGGGTCAGTGCTTTCTCTTTTAGCACTTGGAGAATATTTTGCCATTTCTTTCTGACCTACATGGATTCTGATAAAAAATTTTGTCATTCAAATTGATTTATTTTCTGACAGATAAGATGTTGTTTTTCTCTCACTGCTTTAAATATTTTTTTAAATTTGTCTTTGGTGTTTAGAAGTGTAATTATGTGTGATATATCTTGGCATAGATTTCATTGGGTTTATTTTGTTTGGGATTTGTTCATCTTCTTGAAACTATAGTTGTATGTCTCTTGCCAAATTTGGTAAGTTCTTAGTCTTTTAGTATTTTCTAGCCATTCTCTCTTTCTCCTCTCTTTCCAGAACTCCAGTGATATGGAAGTTAGATCTTTCATTATAGTCCCTTTTGGGATTGGGAAACATTTATTGTTTGATATTCCATTTTACAGGTATTTTCCTCTGTTATCGCCATTCTGCTTTTAAGCCCACTTACCGAACAGTTATTTAGTTATTACTGGGATTCTATTTGACCAATAAATCAATTTTGGGAGAGTTAACATCTTAGCAATATAAGCCTACACTACGTGAAAATGGCATATTTTTCAACATATTTTTTGACATATTTTATTAGTGTTTTATAATGTTAAGCATAACACTAATCCACACATCTCATTATATGTATATACTGGTATTTCAGGGGTTTTGTTGCTAATAAAAATAATACTTTTTTTTTTTTTTTTTTTTTTTTTTTTTGAGAGATGGAGACTTGCTCTGTTGCCCGGACTGTAGTACAGTGGCAAGATCATAGCTCACTGCTCAAGTGATCCTCCTGCCTCAGCCTCCTAAGTAACTAGAGCTACAGGTACACACCACCACAGAAAACTAATTGTTTAAAAATTACTTTTGTAGATCATGCCTGTAATACTGGCACTTTGGGAGGCAGAGGCAGGCGGATCACCTGAGGTAAGGAGTTCAAGACCAGCCTGGATAACATGATGAAACCCTGTCTCTACAAAAATGCAAAATAGCCGGGCATAATGGCGGATGCCTGTAATCCCAGCTTCTCGAGAGGCTGAGGTAGGAGAATAACATGAACTTGGGAGGCAGAGGTTGCAGTGAGCCGAGATCATGCCACTGCACTCTAGCCTTGGTGACAGAGCTACACTCTGTGGAAAAAAAAAAAAAAAAAGGCCAGATACAGTGGCTCACACCTGTAATCCCAGCACTTTGGGAGGCTGAGGCGGGTGAATCACGAGGTCAGCAGTTCAAAACCAGCCTGGCCAAGATGGTGAAACCCCATCTCTACTAAAAATACAAAAATTAGCTGGGTGTGGTAGTGGGTTCCTGTAATCCGGCTACTGGGGAGGCTGAGGCAGAGAGATACTTGAACCCAGGGGGTGCAGGTTGCAGTGAGCTGAGATGGAGCCACTGCACTCCAGCCTGGGTGACACAGCAAGACTCCCTTTCAAAAAGAAAAAAAAATAGACTATTTTTGTGGAGACAGTCTCACCATGTTTCCCAGGCTGGTCTCAAACTCCTGGCCTCAAGTAATCCTCCTGCCTTGGTCTCCCAAAGTGAGGGATTACAAGTGTGAGCCACCGTGCCTGGCTGATGCTTGTTTTGTTATTATTTTTTTCTTTGCCATTTCTTGTTTATTTTAGTTTTAGTTTTGAATTATTCATTAAAATTATTTTGTACATTGCATTTATATTCTGATAATATCCTAAATGCACTTATTAGTTCCAGTGGCATTTTTGTGTGAACTATTTTGGATTTCTATGTAGACAATTATAGATTCTAGCAATACAATATTCTTTCTTTCCTTATCTTAAATTTTTGCACTAAGGCTTTCATTACCTAATCAAGCAGAATAAGTGAAAGAGAGTTTTTGCCTTTTTCCTGACCCTAGGAAGAAAGAATTAAGCTGTCACATAAGATGCTTATATGGTTCTACTTCATAATCTGTTGTAAAGGTGAATTGCATTGGGTGATATATTAAGAACTATTGTTGCATTATTTGAATAAACCTTCACCGGTCATATGTAAAACTATTTCACATTTTTCTGAATGATTTTGGCATGTCTTTTCTTTAACTTGTTTGTCAAATATTGTATAAATTATCTTTAAAATTCTGGTAGTTGTAAGCCTCTCTTACACAGTCTGTAATATCAAGATAAATTTTCTATTTCACTATTTTTTTAAAGAAATATTTTATCAGAATATATAAAAGGTAAAGGTGATGAGGATAACTAAAGTGCCAGTTTGAGCCCTGTGCTGGGCCACTAGAAACATTGTTCAGTAAAAACAAGTATATTGTAGTTTAAAGAATCCTGTTAGCCCTACTTACACTAGCCTCCAGGACAAACTTTAAGCCTTCACCCTGGTGCATGCATTCATCCATGGTATGGCCCCTGACTACCTCTCTAGCCAGCATTCTGTTTCTTAAACTCTACATATCAGCTTCAATATAACTTTACCACTCCCCAGAGTAGTTCATTTTTATCTTAATGCTGTCTCTATGTCCTGTAGATGCTCTGTATTGTTTCTTAGCTAATTCATTTTTTTTTCCTTCCAAAACTGAGCAATGGTGTCTCATTGTCTGGCAAAATGTGTCATTCCTTTCAAATGTAGGCTATTCTACTGTGTTTGTACATAACGCTGAATACACTATATTATGACAACTTTTTGCTTTCACCTACTTATCTGTACCAATAGACTGTAAGCTCTTTGAGATAAAACAAATAAACAAATAAAATAAACTTGGTTGATTTACTTTGATCTTAGTACAATGCCAACCACATGTACAGTGCATTAAAAAAAGAAGTGGAATGAGTGGTTGATGGTGTTGATTAGCCTTAGTGTGATTAAGGATCACGGTAAGAACACACTCAGGGATGAATAATCTCACTTAGTTAGCTTATTGACTTAAAACATATTCATTCACTTCCAGGATAATTATGAGTTTACATTAGAAAACACTTGAAAAACATTTGGATAAGGCACTTTTCTTATCATCTAAGACCTGTGAACTAGTGTCAGCTTATCAATGTTATATTGCTGGTGAGAGAGCAGAAAATGTCTCTTCCAAAAATATTTTTACTATGAGACCTTTGGGCAGTGAAAAGTGACAGTCACGACTGTCATGATTGAAGAATTTCATTACTGATTTAAATTCAGCCTCATATAAATCATTTTATGACTAGTTAATACATGATTGGACTTGGACAACCAAATATAAAAAATAAAACAAATACGAATCTCATAAACCTAACAATGTCTGTAATCTGGCTTGAAAAAAATAGATATTTCCTTTTCTTGGGCTTTTCATTTTGTCTGCTTTATTTCTCAGGCTTTATCAGTGACAGACATACAGCTGTCGGGTTCATTTTCTCTTCAATATTCTTTATGTTTATAAAGATTCATTAAGCTCATCATCACTTTATACTTATCAATATTATGCATTCATTTCCAGGAGTAGGTCTTTCTTCATTACCATTATTCTTTGGTAATTCTGTATGAAAATTTATATTATTTTACGTAATAAAATGGAACAAATATATGATTATAAGCATATAAATCATAATAAAGTATGTTTACATTGTGCCATTAATATTCATACCAACTTAAAAATATGAAATTATTTCTAAATTTCAAATGAAATATTTACTTTTTTATGATATATTTTAGGAAGAGAAATATCTAGTTGCCAGACCTTGTTGAGGAAACTAACAAACAACAAACAAACAAACTGTATTTTTTGTTACAAATTACAAATTTTATTTGCAATCAAATAAAATAATAAATTAAAATTGACAGAAATTGTGAAGCATGTATAAGAACCTAGCCTCAGAAAGCCAAAGGGAATTTTAAATGTGAATTTGATTATTTCCTAGGCTTGATCTTCTCCAATTACATAAAGTATTATTCTTCCCATTAATTTTTTTAAGCTGAAAAAATGTGTTTCATGAAAGGATCTTTTCGATCAGGATGGGGACAAGGAGATGGTAGAGGTGAGAAATCCAATCACACATCATTTCTAGAATAAGATCTGTTTAATTAGCTTTGTAGAATCAACCCAGAGGCCCTAAATCATAAGGACAACAGCAGCTATAATAACAATGATGATATGTTGGTGGTCACTTAGGACTTTCATTTTGATGATGATATATAAAAAATAAAATTCAAAGTACTCTATTAAGCAACTTGACCAGAGTTCCTTTATTGTAATTGCCTGTAAACAACTCCATATTTGCACAAAAGCTACTTGATATGTCTGTAGCTACTTTTCAGACATAAATACCACATGTTCTGAAAAGTCTAAAATTGGTGGTATAATCTTTCACTGACAGCTATATTTTCTCTCTCTCCCAAATGTACCAATAAAATCAATTGAAATTATTGCTTTATTTGCTTGGCTTGTATAATATATTTGCTGGTTGAATATAGAAAATATCAGTTTGTCTATTCAGATATTCAAGCAGATTATGTTTTGTTTGAATGATATTTTGGCGAGAGAGAACCCCCAAACACCTAGATGGATGAACCCACTGTTCTTCAGTTGATGAATAAAATGTGCAATAAAATATCATTGGAAGTAATAAGGAACCTCAAGATTTTAGGAAACTTTCTTGAGTAGAAACTAGAAAAATTTATATTTAAAAACTTTAAGCAATGTTTTTCATTATAAGAGGTGAGGGCTTAAATTTTTCTTTGTACAGGATTTATTATTCGGAAGATATTAAGTAGAAATGATGAGAAGTGCCAGATAGCTATATAGGCTTTTCTGCAATGGAAGGAGGGGCTTGGAAAGGAATCAGGTTGACTGTGGTATGGCCCCTTCTCAGAGATGCCATTTATGGCCACTCTGCCTTAATTGGGTCTCTTCTACTATTCTTCGTATCTAAAAACTGTCTTCTGCTTGTTTCTGCTCCCCCCGATAAATACCTATTACTTTTTATGATACTTGTTTGATAGTATTGAAATACAATGATTCAATTTTACATGTGCAGAAGATTATGAAAAAAATTTATTCTATTCGTGTTCCTGTCCTTATTGGCTTATGAGCTTCAAATGGTACAGTTATTGGGAACTAAGTTATTCATTTGCTTAGCATAGTTCTATATAAAATTGATTACTTTACATCTTATTCTTTCCCTGCAGTCTTTCAGCAGTTTGAGGGGGACTCCGTGGCATGGAGATTATTGGAATATCCAAGTGTGTGTGTTTGTATAAGAGAGCAAAATGAGATAATCTGGTCCTTATCTGGAAGCCCGAGGACAGATTCTGAAAGTGGCCGAGGTGGATGGATCTCCTGAAGTCAGGAATTCAAGACCATCCTGGCCAACATGGTGAAATCCCATCTCTACTAAAAATATAAAAATTATCCAGGTGTGGTGGCAGACGCCTGTAATCCCAGCTACTCCAGAGGATCACTTGAACCCAGGAGGCAGAGGTTACAGTGAGCCCATATCACACCACTGCACTCCAGCCTGGGCAACAGAGTGAGATTCTGTCTCAAAAAAAAAAAAAAAAAAAAAAAAAGTAGCCAAATATAGCCAGTAAAATGGCTTTATTGTCCTTCTGTTCCCTTCCATCATCATAAAATATTTGGTAAAGTCCTATGTAATGTCACTGCATTATCTGTAAAGTCTTACACACATTATTTATGTGAAGTCACAATTTAGTTTTTATATCAGTGTAATGAACAGATATAAAGCTTGCCAGGGTGGTAATTTATTCCTGAGGATAAAGGCAGCAACCTCTGAAGGAAGGTGTCTGTTAACTTGATAGTAAAGAATAGAATTAGAAGCGAGAAGAGAAACCAAAAGAAAAAAGAAGAAAAAGAAATGAACAAAGCCTGCAAGAAGTATGGGATTATGTCAAAAGACCAAATCTACGTCTGATTGGGGTGCCTGAAAGTGAGGGGGAAAATGGAACCAAATTGGAAAACACTCTACAGGATATCATCCAGGAGAACTTCCCCAACCTAGCAGG
>NW_022308595.1:0-3635 GCF_002776525.5 Piliocolobus tephrosceles
ACCCAGGCAAACAGGGTCTGGAGTGGACCTCAAGCAATCTCCAACAGACCTACAGCTGAGGGTCCTGACTGTTACAAGGAAAACTATCAAACAGGAAGGACACCTATACCAAAACCCCATCAGTACGCCACCATCATCAAAGACCAGAGGGAGATAAAACCACAAACATGGGGAAAAAGCAGGGCAGAAAAGCTGGAAATTCAAAAAATAAAAGCGCATCTCCCTCTCCAAAGGAACACAGCTCATCGCCCGCAACAGATCAAAGCTGGACGGAGAATGATTTTGACGAGATGAGAGAAGAAGGCTTCAGTCCATCAAACTTCTCAGAGCTAAAGGAGGAATTACGTACCCGGCACAAAGAAACTAAAAATCTTGAAAAAAGAGTGGAAGAATTGACAGCTAGACTAATTAATGCAGAGAAGGTCATAAACGAAATGACAGAGATGAAAACCATGACACGAGAAATACGTGACAAATGCACAAGCTTCAGTAACCGACTCGATCAACTGGAAGAAAGAGTATCAGCAATTGAGGATCAAATGAATGAAATGAAGCGAGAAGAGAAGTCTAAAGAAAAAAGAAGAAAAAGAAATGAACAAAGCCTGCAAGAAGTATGGGATTATGTAAAAAGACCAAATCTACGTCTGATTGGGGTGCCTGAAAGTGAGGGGGAAAATGGAACCAAGTTGGAAAACACTCTTCAGGAAATCATCCAGGAGAACTTCCCCAACCTTGTAGGGCAGGCCAACATTCAAATTCAGGAAATACAGAGAACGCCCCAAAGATACTCCTCGAGAACGGCAACTCCAAGACACATAACTGCCAGAGTCACCAAAGTTGAAATGAAGGAAAAAATCTTAAGGGCAGCCAGAGAGAAAGGTCGGGTTAACAGCAGATATCTCGGCAGAAACTCTACAAGCCAGAAGAGAGTGGGGGCCAATATTCAACATTCTTAAAGAAAAGAATTTTAAACCCAGAATTTCATATACAGCCAAACTAAGTTTCATAAGTGAAGGAGAAATAAAATCCTTTACAGATAAGCAAATGCTTAGAGATTTTGTCACCACCAGGCCTACCTTACAAGAGACCCTGAAGGAAGCCCTAAACATGGAAAGGAACAACCGGTACCAGCCATTGCAAAAACATGCCAAAATGTAAAGACCATCGAGGCTAGGAAGAAACTGCATCAACTAACGAGCAAAATAACCAGTTAATATCATAATGGCAGGATCAAGTTCACACATAACAGTATTAACCTTAAATGTAAATGGACTAAATGCTCCAATTAAAAGACACAGACTGGCAAACTGGATAAAGAGTCAAGACCCATCAGTCTGCTGTATTCAGGAGACCCATCTCACATGCAGAGACATACATAGGCTCAAAATAAAGGGATGGAGGAAGATCTACCAACCAAATGGAGAACAAAAAAAAAGCAGGGGTTGCAATCCTAGTCTCTGATTAAACAGACTTTAAACCATCAAAGATCAAAAGAGACAAAGAAGGCCATTACATAATGGTAAAGGGATCAATTCAACAGGAAGAGCTAAAAATCTTAAATATATATGCACCCAATACAGGAGCACCCAACTTCATAAAGTAAGTCCTTAGAGACTTACAAAGAGACTTAGACTCCCATACAATAATAATGGGAGACTTCAACCCCCCACTGTCAACATTAAACAGATCAACGAGACAGAAAGTTAACAAGGATATCCAGGAATTGAACTCATCTCTGCAGCAAGCAGACCTAATAGACATCTGCAGAACTCTCCACACCAAATCAACAGAATATACATTCTTCTCAGCACCACATCACACTTATTCCAAAATTGACCACATAATTGGAAGTAAAGCACTCCTCAGCAAATGTACAAGAACAGAAATTATAACAAACTGTCTCTCAGACCACAGTGCAATCAAACTAGAACTCAGGACTAAGAAACTCAATCAAAACCGCTCAACTACATGGAAACTGAATAACCTGCTCCTGAATGACTACTGGGTACATTACAAAATGAAGGCAGAAATAAAGATGTTCTTTGAAACCAATGAGAACAAAGATACAACATATCAGAATCACTGGGACACATTTAAAGCAGTGTGTAGAGGGAAATTTAGAGCACTAAATGCCCACAAGAGAAAGCTGGAAAGATCTAAAATTGATACTCTAACATTGCAATGAAAAGAACTAGAGAAGCAAAAGCAAACACATTGAAAAGCTAGCAGAAGGCCAGAAATAACTAAGATCAGAGCAGAACTGAAGGAGATAGAGACACAAAAACCCTCCAAAAAATCAATGATTCCAGGAGTTGGATTTTTGAAAAGATTAACAAAACTGATAGACCCCTAGCAAGACTAATAAAGAAGAAAAGAGAGAAGAATCAAATAGACGCAATAAAAAATGATAAAAGGGATATCACCACCGACCCCACAGAAATACAAACTACCATCAGAGAATACTCTAAACACCTCTATGCCAATCAACTAGAAAATCTAGAAGAAATGGATAATTTCCTGGACACTTACACTCTCCCAAGACTAAACCAGGAAGAAGCTGAATCCCTGAAGAGACCAATAGCAGGCTCTGAAATTGAGGCAATAATTAGTAGCCTACCAACCAAAAAAAGTCCAGGACCAGATGGATTCACAGCTGAATTCTACCAGAGGTACAAGGAGGAGATGGTACCATTCCTTCTGAAACTATTCCAATCAATAGAAAAAGAGGGAATCCTCCCTAACTCATTTTATGAGGCCAACGTCATCCTGATACCAAAGCCTGGCAGAGACACAACAAAAAAAGAGAATTTTAGACCAATATCCCTGATGAACATCGATGCCAAAATCCTCAATAAAGTACTGGCAAACCAGATCCAGCAGCACATCAAAAAGCTTATCCACCATGATCAAGTGGGCTTCATCCCTGGGATGCAAGGCTGGTTTGCAATATGCAAATCAATAAATGTAATCCAGCATATAAATAGAACCATAAACAAGAAACACATGATTATCTCAATAGATGCAGAAAAGGTCTTTGACAAAATTCAACACCCCTTCATGCTAAAAACGCTCAATAAATTTGGTATTGATGGAACGTATCTCAAAATAATAAGACCTATTTATGACAAACCCACAGCCAATATCATACTGAATGGGCAAAAACTGGAAAAATTCCCTTTGAAAACTGGCACAAGACAGGGATGCCCTCTCTCACCACTCCTATTCAACATAGTGTTGGAAGTTCTGGCTAGGGCAATCAGGCAAGAGAAAGAAATCAAGGGTATTCAGTTAGGAAAAGAAGAAGTCAAATTGTCCCTGTCTGCAGATGACATGATTGTATATTTAGAAAACCCCATTGTCTCAGCCCAAAATCTCCTTAAGCTGATAAGCAACTTCAGCAAAGTCTCAGGATACAAAATTAATGTGCAAAAATCGCAAGCATTCTTATACACCAGTAACAGCAAACAGAGAGCCCAATCATGAATGAACTTCCATTCACAATTGCTTCAAAGAGAATAAAATACCTAGGAATCCAACTTACAAGGGATGTAAAGGACCTCTTCAAGGAGAACTACAAACCACTGCTCAGTGAAATCAAAGAGGACACAAACAAATGGAAGAACATACCATGCTCA
>NW_022308597.1:0-3911 GCF_002776525.5 Piliocolobus tephrosceles
CTCCCAGTAGCTGGGACTACAGGCGCCGCTACCTCGCCCGGCTAGTTTTTTGTAGTGACGGGGTTTCACCGTGTTAGCCAGGATGGTCTCGATCTCCTGACCTCGTGATCCGCCCGTCTCGGCCTCCCAAAGTGCTGGGATTACAGGCTTGAGCCACCGCGCCCGGCCCACATAACTTTTAATTTTTATTTATTATTTATTTATTTGACACGGAGTTCCTGTCACCCAGGCTGGAGTGCAGTGGCGCGTTCTGGGCTCACTGCAACCTCTGCCTCGCGGGTTCAAGCAATTATCTTGCCTCAACCTCCCGAGTAGCTGGGATTACAGGTGCACACCACCACACCCGGCTAATTTTTTTGTTTTTGGAGATGGAGTCTCTCTGTTGCCCAGGCTGGAGTACAATGGCACAATCTTGGCTCACTGCAAACTCTGCCTCCTGGGTTCAAGCAGATTTCCTGCCTCAGTCTTCTGAGTAGCTGGGATTACAGGTGCCTGCCACCGTGCCTGGCTAATTTTTGTAGTTTTAGTAAGAGACGGGGTTTTACCATGTGGGTCAGGCTGCTCTCTAACTCCTGACCTCGTGATCCTCCCTCAGCCTCCTAAAGTGCTGGGATTACAGGTATGAGCCAAGGCACCCAGCCATTTTTTTTTTTTTTTTGTATTTTTAGTAAAGACAGGATTTCACCATGTTGGCCACGCTGCTTTCTCAAACTCCTGACCTCAGGTGATCCACCTGCCTTAGCCTCCCAAAGTGCTGAGATTACAGGTGTGAGCTACAGCACCCAGCCAAAAAAAATGTTTTCAATGTACATTTTAATGAATAGTCAGTTCAGGGACAGATAACTAGATCTAAGGAGCTTGTTGGCATTGAAGCCGGCCTCATTTATCCCTCTCCCACAGAAACTCTGATTTGTTGAAATCACTGAATTCCTAGAAGATTGACAGCAGGCTGGAAACTTCTGTCTTTGGCATCACAGTGAAAAATTGGGACGCATCATGAGACTCTTCCAGGCTTTTCTGCAGGGTTTTTGCCCTCTTCTTCATCACTAGGCCCTTTTTCTTTCTGCTAATGTTACTTCCTTCAGTTGTACGAATTGTTTTTGAGTTTTCCAGAATGAGGGCCTTATTACAATGAACTCTCAAATTCTTGTTTGTTATTAATTATTCTTGAAAACAGGACTTGTGAAATCCAAATCACCAATGCCAGGCAGCAGGCTAACCAGCCATTACTGTTTTGCTGGAATTTGACCTGCCATTTGATGGACAGCCATTCAGGGTAGAGAGGTGTCTTCCAGTACCCTTAAGACAAACAGTGGAGTTGTCTGCATTACTAGGAGTATAAAGAAACAAAGCTGGTTATTCACAGGTTTGTGGGACTGGGAGGAATATCGGAGGCCCTCCAGTTCAACTTCGCAATTCACAAAGTAATTTATTCTGCTTAAGTTTGTGGCAGCCGGAATACTCTGAACTCTTACGGAATCACTCTCTTCAGCCAGAAAGGGTCTGAGAACATGTGAGACGACTGGTCACTCTCTGGACTCCGGCCATTATTTTTTATTTTCTTGAGACGAAGTTTCCCTCTTGTTGCCCAGGCTGGAGTGCAATGGCGGCAATCTCGGCTCACCGCAACCTCTGCCTCCCGGGTTCAAGCGATTCTCCTGCCTTAGCCTCCCGAGTACCTGGGATTACAGGCACAGGCCACCATGCCTGGCTAATTTTTATATTTTTAGTAGAACCGGGGTTTCACCAGCCGGGTGTGGTGGCTCACACGTGTAATCCCAGCACTTTGGGAGGCTGAGGCGGGTGGATCATGAGGTCAGGAGATCAAGACCATCCTGGTCAACATGATGAAACCCCCGTCTCTACTAAAATAAAATAAAAAAAAAAAATTAGCTGAGCGTGGTGGCACGCGCCTGTAGTCCCAGCTACTCGGGAGGTTGAGGCCGGGGAATCACTTGAACCCAGGAGGCAGAGGTTGCAGTGAGCCAAGATCGCACCATTATACTCCAGCCTGGTGACAGAACAAGACTCCATGTCAAAAAAAGAAAAGAAAAGAAAAGAAAAACAAAACAAACAAACAAACAAAAAAAAACGGGGTTTCACCTAGTTGGCCAAGTTGGTCTTGAACTCCTGCCTGGCCTCCCAAAGTGATCCGCCCGCCCGCATGGGCCTCCCAAAGTGCTGGGATTACAGGCATGAGTCACTGCACCTAGCCCATTTTCTTTTTATTTTTGTAGAGATGCAGCCTCACCATGTTGCCTAGGCTGGTCTCGAACTCCTGGGCTCAAGTGATCCTCCTGCCTTGGTCTCTCAAAGTACTAGGATTAAAGGTGTAAGCCACCGTGCCCAGCCTTTTTTACCTTTAAAACAGAGATTCTTGCATTTTTCTTTTTTTTTCTGAGACAAGGTCTCACTCCGTTGCCCTGATTGTACTGCAGCAGTGCAATCTTGACTCACTGCAACCTCCGTCTCCTGGGCTCAGGTGATCGAACCTCCCATCTCAGTCTCCTGGACTACAGGTGCAAGCCAACACTCCCACCTAATTTTTTATTTTTCAATTTTTAAGAATGTTTTGTCCAGATGAGGTCTAATTCTATTGCTCAGGCTGGTCTCAAGCAATCCTCTCAACTTGGCCTGCCAAAGTGTGGGGATTACAGGTAAGAGCCAAGGCACCCAGCTGATTCTTGCATTTCTAAGGTTTGAAAAGCAATGCTTACATTTTATTTTAGTTTGGGCAGAAGTATATTTACTGTGAGCCAAAGTCACTTGTGGTTTATTGAAAAGTTTTTTTTGTTTGTTTGAGACTGAGTCTCACTCTGTTGCCCAGGCTGGAGTGCAGTGGTGTGATCTCGGCTCACTGCAACCTCCACCTCCTGAGTTCAAGCGATTCTCCTGCCTCAGCCTCCTGAGTAGCTGGGATTACAAGTGTGCGCCACCACTCCTAATTTTTCTATTTTTAGTAGAGATGGGGTTTTGCCATGTTGACCAGGCTGGTCTCAAAATCCTGACCTCAAGTGGTCCACCGTCTCAGCCTTCCAAAGTGCTAGGATTACAGGCATAAGCCACTGTGCCCAGTCCAAAAAGGTTTTTAGCAAATCATCAGGTTGGCTGGGCGCAGTGGCTCACGCCTGTAATCCCAGCACTTTGGGAGGCTGAGACGGGTGGATCAAGAGGTCAGGAGTTTTATACCAGCCTGGCCAAGATGGTGAAACCCTGTCTATCCTAAAAATACAAAAATTAGCTGGGCGTGGTGGTGGGTGCTTGCAATCCCAGCTACTTGGGAGGTTGAGGCAGAGAACTGCTTGAACCCGGGAGGCGGAGGTTGCAGTGAGTCGAGATCGTGCCATTGCTCTCCAGCTTGGGCCTCAGGACAAGACTCTGTCTCAAAACAAAACAAAACAAACAAAAAAAGAAAACAAAGAAAATCATCAGGTGACTGGGCATGGTGGCTCATGCCTGTAATCCCAGTACTTTGGGAGGCCGAGGTGGGTGGATCACCTGAGGTCAGGAGTTCAAGACCAGCCTGGCCACCATGGTGAAACCCCGTCTCTACCAAAAATAAAAAAATTAGCCAGGCGTGGTGGTAGGCACCTGTAATTCCAGCTACTCAGGAGGCTGAGGTAGGAGAATCACTTGAACTCGGGAGGCGGAGGTTGCAATGAGCCGAGATCACGCCATTGCACTCCAGCCTGGGGACAAAAGCGAGACTTTGTCTCAAAAAAATATAAAGTAAAACGAAAATCATCAGGACAGTGGTCCCACTGGATCCCAGGCGACCGACACACAGCTCATCCCCTTTCACAGGGAACTGCACCTGCTACAGACATCACAGACCAGAACATCTGGACCACACGTTCCTCACCCGCTTGGAATTATCCTATACTCTCTTTTTTTTTTTTTTTTTTTTTTTT
>NW_022308597.1:4011-8467 GCF_002776525.5 Piliocolobus tephrosceles
TTTTTTTTTTTTTTTTTTTTTTGAGACGGAGTCTGGCTCTGTCGCCCAGGCTGGAGTGCAGTGGCCTGATCTCAGCTCACTGCAAGCTCCGCCTCCCGGGTTTACGCCATTCTCCTGCCTCAGCCTCCTAAGTAGCTGAGACTACAGGCGCTGCCACCGCGCCCGGCTAATTTTTTTGTATTTTTAGTAGAGATGGGGTTTCACCGTGGTCTCGATCTCCTGACCTTGTGATCCGCCCGCCTTGGCCTCCCAAAGTGCTGGGATTACAGGCGTGAGTCACCGCGCCCGGCTATCCTATACTCTCTGCGAAGTAAAGAAAATTCTACACTTAGAGAAATCATGCCCCTGAAGAGCTGGGCTGAAGCTCTTCTGCCCTCTGTAGAAGAGCTCTGAGCTCACATGGAAGAGTTGCAGCCATTGGCAGCCATGAATTTGGTCAGTTCCATTATACTTCAAATGATCAGTGGTTTCAGCAAGAAATCACGGAGACCCTCTTGACTCCCATTGCCTTCAGCCCAGCACTGTGGAGGAGCACCATTAAACTCCTTCCCAGCTCTCACACACACACCCACAGCTCAGGAGTTGGGAAACAGGCTCAGTAGAAATGCTGGTCTAGTGAAATGAAGTGTGGAGGGGGAAACGCTTACAACTTCGTGTGCCCTTTGCAAGTAACATTTATTTCTCCTTTCTGGGCTTTTTTTTTTTTTTTTGAGACAGAGTCTGTCGCCAAGGCTGGAGTACAGTGGCGCGATCTCAGCTCACCGCAACCTCTGTCTCCTGGATTCAAACGATTCTCCTGCCTCAGCCTCCCGAGTAGCTGGGATTACAGGCGCATACCACCCTACCTGGCTAATTTTTGTATTTTTAGTAGATATGGGATTTTGCCATGTTGCCCAGGCTGGTCTCAAACTCCTGAGCTCAGGCTATCTGCCCACCTCGGCCTCCCAAAGTGCTAGGATTACAAGCGTGAGCCACTGCGCCCGACCTGTTTCTCCTTAAAGCTCACATTTTTGAGCTTCTGCCTGGAGAACATGCAGTCATATTCTGACTGGCACCATGGATAGGTGTAGCTTGTGGCTCCTGCAGTCTTTGGCAACAAGCCTGGGATGGATCCATTTGTGTCTAGTCGCAGCAGAAGTCCTTGAAAGGCAGGGCAGCAGTTTGTACCGATGGTAGGAATAAACGCTTGCCCTGCCTCTCTTTTGTCGTGAAAAGCAAATGAAAATAAGCATGAGAAAGTACTTCAGAAACTCTCAAGAGCCATATGCTTGAGAGGTACTGATCACACTGAAGATTGATAGGCATGTGATTTAAAGGAAAAGAAACACGGTTTTATTGTGAGAAGACCTGGGATTGGGTCTTGATTCACTCACTTACCAGCTATGTGGCCTTGGACAAGTCTTTTCATCTTGCAGAGCCTATTTTATTGTTTTTTTCCTTTGTAGGGAGCGTGTCCGTTTGTGAAAACGGGAATAGTCCTCCCCCTACCTACCTCATAGGTTTGTGCTCATATCAAAATAGAAAACAAAGCCAGGGAACAGTGGCTCACGCCTGTAATCTCAGCACTTTGGGAGGCTGAGGTGGGCAGATCACTTGAGGTCAGGAGTTCAAGACCAGCCTGGCCAACATGGCAAAACCCGGTCTGTACCAAAGATACAAAATTAGCTGGGCGTGGTGGCGCATGCCTGTAATCCCAGCTACTCAGGAGGCTGAGGCAGGAGAATCGCTTGAACCTGGGAGGTGGAGGTTGCGGTGAGTTGAGATCGCACCATTGCACTCCAGCCTGGGCAACAAGAGCAAAACACTGTCTTAAAAAATAATAATAATAGGCCGGGTGCGGTGGCTCAAACCTGTAATCCCAGCATTTTGGGAGGCCGAGACGGGCGGATCACGAGGTCAGGAGATCGAGACCATCCTGGCTAACATGGTGAAACCCCGTCTCTACTAAAAAAATACAAAACACTAGCAGGGCGAGGTGGCGGGCGCCTGTATTCCCAGCTACACGGGAGGCTGAGGCAGGAGAATGACGTAAACGTGGGAGGCGGAGCTTGCCGTGAACTGAGATCCGGCCACTGCACTCCAGTCCGGGCGACAAAGCGAGACTCCGCCTCAAAAAAAAAAAAAAATAAATAAATAAATAAATAAATAATAATAATAATAAAGTCTAGCACCAAAAAGAGACCAGGCATAGGCCTGGGCTGCTCTCAGCTGGGAGTCTTTCCCATGTTTTTCTTTCTTCTGTGTGTGGCAGATCCCAAGGACTTTGTCCTTTCCTTTGGTAATTACCATCATCCACTCCACTACACTCCTTAAGAGTTCTCTGGACTCTTACACGCCTGTAATCCCAGCACTTTGGGTGGCCGAGGCGGGTGGATCACGAGGTCAGGAGATCGAGACCACAGTGAAACCCCGTCCCTACTAAAAATACAAAAAATTAGCCGGGCACGGTGGCGTGCGCCTGTAGTCCCAGCTGCTTGGGAGGCTGAGGCAGGAGAATGGCCTGAACCCGGGAGGCGGAGCTTGCAGTGAGCCGAGATCGAGCCACTGCACTCCAGCCTCTGCGACAGAGCTAGACCCCGTCTCAAAAAAGAAAAAAAAAGAGTTATCTGCTTCATAATAGAAAATACTGGTTCCTCGACAATCAGCCTTCCTGCTATCCCTGAAAACAAGAACACACACACCCTTTCGACGTGGAGGATTTTTACTGTTCATCACTATGGGGAAATAAATGGGGGATAAACAAAAATTAAAACAAAAAAAAGGGGAAAGTTACAACGGTGACAGTTTTCATATTACTGAGCTCTCCTCTAGTTCCTCGCTCACTCTGAGGTAGTAAATGAAAGGCCTTTTGGCTCTTATTCTCAAAGCTTCTATTCTTGAAAGTTGTTCTTCTCAACCAGTAACATTCCCCCAACCCCCATTTCCCGTAAGTTTTGGGCTCCCTGTGAGTAAATAACTGTGTCTGAATTCTTAGTATTCTCAGTGCTTAGTGGAGCCTGGCACATGGGGCTAATGCAGACTGAGCACTGGCTATAGCATCAAGTACTACAGGAAGCCTTTACATGATTTCACTCAGATCACCCTTTGAGGTCATTACAATATTTTGTTTTGTTTTGAGACAGAGTCTTGCTGTGTTGTGCAGGCTGGAGTGCAGTGGTGTGATCTTGGCTCACTGCAACCTCCACCTCCCAGGTTCAAGTGATTCTCCTGCCTCAGCCTCCCCGGTAACTGGGACTACAGGTGCGTGCCAGCACACTTGGTTAATATTTTTTCTTTTTTTGAGAAGGAGTCTCACTCTGTTGCCCAGGCTGTAGTGCAGTGGTGCAATCTCAGCTTACTGCAGCCTCCGCCTCCTGGGTTCAAATGATTCTCGTGTCTCAGCCTCCCAAGTAGCTGGGATTATAGGCACGTGCTGCTGTGCCTGGCTCATTTTTGTATTTTTGTTTTTTGTTGGTTTTCTTTGGAGACGGAGTCTCATTCTGTCACCCAGGCTGAAGTGCAGTGGCACAATCTAGGCTCACTGCAATCTCCACCTCCCAGGGTCATGCGATTCTTCTGCCTCAGCCTCCTGAGTAGCTGGTATTACAGGCGCACACCACCACACCCAGCTAATTTTTTGTGTATTTTTAGTAGAGACAGGGTTTCACTATGTTGGCCGGACTGGTCTCGAACTCCTGACCTTGTGATCCGCCCACCTCAGCCTCCCAAAGTGCTGGGATTACAGGCGTGAGCCACCGTGCCCGGCCTCATTTTTGTATTTTTGTAGTGACAGGGTTTCACCAAGTGGCTCAGGCTGGTCTTCAACTCCTGACCTCAGGTGATAAACCTGCCTCAGCCTCCCAAAGTGCTAGGATTACTGGCATGAGCCACCATGCCCGGCAATTTTTGTACTTTTTAGGAGAGACGGGGTTTCACCATGTTGGCCAGGCTGGTCTTGAACTCCTGACCTCAGGTGATCCTCCTCCCGCCTCGGCCTCCCAAAGTGCTGGGATTACAGGCGTGAGCCACCACACCGGGCCAAGGTCGTTATTAAGTCCTCGTTTATTTATTTGAGATATGGTCTTCCTTTGTCACCCAGGCTGGAGTACAGTGGCACAATCATGGCCCATTGCAACCTCAGCCTCCCAGGCTCAAGCAATCCTCCCACCTCAGCCTCTCAAAGTGCTGGGATTACAGGTGTGAGCCACCGTGCCCAGCCTATGTCCCCATTCTAGAGAAAAGGAAACAGAGGAACAGAGTGAAGTTGCCCAAGGACACACAGATGGTAAGTGGCACAGCTAGAATTCAATCCCAGGCAGACTCCAGAGCTATACTTTTTTTTTGAGAAAATGTCTTGCTCTGTTGCTCAGACAGCAATGCAGTGGCACTATCATAGCTCACTGTAGCCTTGAACTCCTGGACTCAAGTGGTCCTCCCACCTCGGTCTCCCAAATAATTGGGACCACAAGCATGTGCC
>NW_022308599.1:0-2261 GCF_002776525.5 Piliocolobus tephrosceles
AAAAAAAAAAAAAAAAAAAAAAAAAAAAAAATAATATTATTATTATTTTTGTATACATTCACTTAAAATCATAAAATTAGTTGGATTAAGATGATATGGAATTTTTCGATTTTAAAATTTTTTTTTTTATTTTTCCATTTTTATTATGCCAATGTAATGTTCAACTAAAATAATGTTCATTTATTTTACTTTTATTTTTTTAACTTGTTTGTTACGTCATTTATTAGTAGTAGTAATGCTCTTTTTTTTAGCATTATATGGTGTTAATCATACATATGAAGATGATATAAAGTGATATGGAGAATAACAAAAATAACTAACACATTATGTGTTAAGTATGTTATTACAATTATAATAAATGATAAAAAAAATGAAAATATGAAAAAAAAAAAAAAAATTAATTTTTTTCACATTTTTATGATTTGTCATCCAATTGGAATCATAATAATAATTGGAATAAGATGGTTTGAAATTTTTTTATTTTTTATTTTATTTTTTTTTTTTTAATTTTTTATTTTTCCATTTTTACTATTTCATTGTAATGTTCAACTTAAATAATGTACATTTATAACGTTTCCATATGTTTAGCTCATTTATTCACGCCATTTATTAGTAGTAGTAGTAGTGCTGTTTTTAGCGTTTATATGGTGTTAATCATACATATTAAGATGATATAAAGTAATGGAGAATAACAAAATAACTAATACATTTTATATTAATTATGTTATTACAACTATAATAAGTAATAAAATAATGAAAAATAAAAAAAAAAAAAAAAGATTTATTTTTTTCACATTTATGGTTTGTACATCCAATTGGAATCATAATAATAGTTGGAATAAGATGGTAATGAAATTTTTCGATTTTTAAAAATTTTTTATTTTTCCATTTTTATTTTTCCATTTTTATTATTCCATTTTTATTATTCCATTGTATTGTTTAACTAAAATAATGTACATTTATTTTATTTTTATCTTTTTTACTTATTTATTACGTCATTTTATTAGTAGTAGTATTGTTGTTTTTAGCGTTTATATGGTGTTAATCGACCATATGATGGCAACATAATAAAATAGAGAGTAACAAAATAACTAATACACTTTATGTTAATTAAGTTTTTACAACTACAATAAGTCATAAAAAAGTAAAAAATGCAAAAAATAAAAAAAATTAATTTTTCATGTTATGATGTTTTTACATTTACTTGATTCATAACAATAGTTGGATTATGGTGTGGAAATTTTTCATTTTAATTTTTTTTTTTTTTTTTCTATTTTTATTATGTCATTGTAATGTTTAACTAACATAATGTACATTTATTACGTTTCCATATGTTTAGCTCTTCTATTTACGCCATTTATTATTATTAGTAGTAGTAGTAGTAGTGCTGTTTTTAGCGTTTATATGGTGTTAATCACAGACATAGTGGCTATATAAAATGACTGTAAATAACAGACTAACATATTTTATGTTATTTATGTAATAACAACTACAATAAGTCATAAAAAAGTAAAAATATGAAAAAAAAAAAAAAATTAATTTTTCATGTTATGATGTTTGTACAATTTACTTGATCGATAACAATAGTTGGATTATGGTGTGGAAATTTTTTTTTTTTTTTTTTTTTTTTTAATTTTCTATTTTTATTATCTCATTGTAATGTTCCACTAAAATAATGTACATTTATCACGTTTCCATATGTTTAGCTCTTTTATTTACGTCATTTATTAGTTGTAATAGTGTTGTTTTTGTCGTTTTATGATGTTAATAATACATATGAAGATGATATATAGTGATTGAGAATAACAAAATAACTAATACATGTTTTGTTAATTATGTTTTTACAATTACAAATAAGTAATAAAATAGTAAAAATATGAAAAAAAAAAAAAATTATTTTTTTCAATATTATGGTATTGTATATTACTTGATTCATGATAATAAATGGACTATGATGTGGAAATTTTTTTTTTTATTTTTTTTATTTTTTTTATTTTTTATTTTTTATTTTTTTTATTTTTTATTTTTTTTATTTTTTATTTTTTTTATTTTTTATTTTTTTAATTTTAATAACCCAATGTAAAGTTTAAGTAATGTAATGAATATTTGTGACAATTGCATTTGTTTAGGTTATTTATTATGTCATTTATTATGTCTTTTATTAATGTAACTTATTTATTATGTGACTTATTTATGTCACTTATTTATTTAGTCATTTATTTAGTCATTTATTTATGTGACTTATTTATTTAGTCATTTAT
>NW_022308599.1:2271-3231 GCF_002776525.5 Piliocolobus tephrosceles
ATGTGACTTATTTATTTAGTCATTTATTTATGTGACTTATTTATTTATGTCATTTATTTATTTATGTCATTTATTTATTTATGTCATTTATTTATTTATTCACTCAATTATATCACTTATTTATGTCTATTATAATATCACTTACTAGTAGTTGTACTTTCAAATATTATATTAAATTAATCATGAATGATGATTAGATAAAAAGATAGTTCCAAATGACATTATAAGTAACATTTAAACACGTTAATATTGTTTATTTCAATCAGTGTACATACTAAAAATCGTATAAACAATAATGAAAAAAAAAAAAAAATAAATAAATATTTTTTATGTTTGATGTTTGTACAAGAATTGAATCATGACGATAGTTGGATTAGGATGGTGTAAAACTTTTATTTTTATATTTATTTTTATATTGTTATTTTATTTTATCATTGTAATATATATCTTAATAATGTACAAAAAGTAATTAATTACAATGTTTAGCACATTTGTTTTAGGTGATTTCTTATTAATCGTAATGGTTAAGTTGGATGTATATAATAATTGATTGATATTTGATTATTCGAAATAAACAATAACTTTGCGCGATGATATTGACATTTGACCATTTTGATTATTTATTATTTATATTATTTACACTGATCATTTATGTTATTTACAACAGTTATTTGATATATTCATAATGGTTATTATTAACTTTATTGATGGTAATTATTATTTATATTACTTAAAACAGTTATTTATATTATTCACATTAGTTATTTATACTGCTCACACTGGTTATTTATATTATTTATTAGTTATATTATTTACAACAGTTATTTATATTAATCAGAATAGTTATTTTATATTAATCAGAATAGTTATTTTATATTAATCAGAATAGTTATTTTTATTATTAACAATAGTTATATTATTTATAACAGTTAATTATATTCTTCACAAGAGTTTTTATTT
>NW_022308599.1:3241-4294 GCF_002776525.5 Piliocolobus tephrosceles
TAAATTATTCAAAAATAGTTATTATTTGATATTATTTATAACAGTTATATTATTCATAATGGTTATTTGTAATATGCAAAATAATTATTATTAACTTTATTTATGATAGTTATTATTAACATTATTCATGGTAGTTATTATCAACTTTATTCATAGTAATTATTGTTGATAATATTAACAATAGTTGATATTTTTTGATATGATTCATACTGGTTATTATTAACTTTATTGATAGTCGTTATTATTTATATTAATTAATATTATTAACTTTATTGATGGTATATATTAATTATACTAATTAATATGATTATTATTTATATTATTTACAACAGTTATTTATATTGTACACAATAGTGATATTATTTACAACAGTTATTTATATTGTTCACAATAGTTATATTATTTATAACATTTATTTATATTGTTCACAATAGTGGTATTATTTACAACATTTATTTATATTGTTCACAATAGTGATATTATTTACAACATTTATTTATATTATTCACAATAGTTATTTATATTGTTCACAATAGTTATTTATATTGTTCACAATAGTTATATTATTTATAACATTTATTTATATTGTTCACAATAGTGATATTATTTACAACAGTTATTTATATTATTTAGAATCGTTATTTATATTATTCATAACAGTTATATTATTCAGAATAGTTATTTGAATTATTTATATTATTCATTATAGTTATTATTTGTATTATGCTAAAGTGTTAATATTTATATTATTCATAATGGTTATCATTATTATTCAAAATAGTTATTTTTTACATTATTCATAATAGTTATATTATTCATAATGGTTAATTGTATTATTAACAATAATTATATTATTCAAAATAGTTATTTATATGATTCACAAGAATTATTATTTATATTATTAACAACAGCTATTGATATTATTCACAATATTTGTTTATGTTATTAACAATAGTTATATTTATCATAATGATTATTTGCATTAATCAGAATCGTTATTTATATCATTAACAATAGTTATTATTTATATTATTAACAATAGTTATTATTCAT
>NW_022308599.1:4304-5006 GCF_002776525.5 Piliocolobus tephrosceles
AATAGTTATTATTTATATTATTAACAATAGTTATTATTCATATTATTCGGAATAATCAATATTTATATTATTAACAATAGTTATTTATAATATTAACAATAGTTATTATTTATATGTATTTAACTAACGTGTTTTGAATTTTGATACATAAATTCCATTTACAATGTAACTATTTGTAATTTAGCATATAACAAAAATATTTCTAAACAACAAATAAATATAATAAAACTACCATGAGATGTTATATTAAAAATATATAGTTGCGTGAATCCTAAAAACATAATCAAACACTATCCAAACAATAAAATTAATACCCTTTCCTTTCAAAAAACACTCTTAAATGAATCCTAAAAACCTCAAACAATAATTCTTATACCTCAAAACAAAATTTAACACCCCTTCCTTTAAAACAACACGCTTCAATGAATCCTAAAAACCTCAAACAATAATTTTTATACCTCAAAACAAAATTTAACACCCCTTCTTTTGAAAAAACAAGCTTGAAAGAATTCTAAAAACTTCGAACAATAATACTTTAACCTAAAAAAAAAAAATCATTAAAAACCCTTTCCCTTGAAACAACACCCTTAAATGAATCCTAAAAACCTCAAAGCATCATTCTCATACCTTAAATAAAAAATAAAAAACCCTTCCTTTGAAACAACACCCTTAAATGAATCCTAAAAACCTCAAAGCATCATT
>NW_022308599.1:5106-5375 GCF_002776525.5 Piliocolobus tephrosceles
TAAAAACCTCGAATAATAATTCCTATACCTAAAAACATAATTAAAAACCCTTTTCCTTGAAACAACACCCTTAATTGAATCCTAAAAACCTCAAACCATTATTCCCATACTTTTAATCAAAATATTGAAACCATTTTAATTAAAAAAAATAGTTGAATGAATCTTAAAAAGCTGAACAATTAATTCCCAACGAGCTCCCGGAACAAAAAAATAAAGATCCGTGAAATAATGAAAATGAAAGAATAGTAATTATTATATAATAATAATAA
>NW_022308602.1:0-8753 GCF_002776525.5 Piliocolobus tephrosceles
CTTGGTGCTGTCCTTGCAATAGTGAGTTAGTTCTCACAAGATCTGGTTGTGTTGCACTTCCCACACCCTCACTCTCTCTTTGCTCCTGCTTTCACCGTGTGAAGTGCCTGCTCCTGCTTCACCTTCTGCCATGAGTAAAAGCCCTGAGGCCTCCCTGGAAGCTGAGTAGATGCTGGTACCATGCTTGTACAACCTGCGGAACCATGAGTCAATTAAATCTCTTTCTTTAATAAATTGCCCAGTCTCTGGTATTTTTTTTATAGTGGTGCAAGAATGGCCTAATACACTGTGTCTGCAGGATATAAAAGCAGAAATATCTACTTGGTAGTTGTTTAATAGGTTGGAGTCAAAGAGGAATGTCAAAGCTGAAGACATGGGTATAGGTAGGAGTCAAAGCCATGGAAATGGATGGTGTGCACCAGAGAAAATGCATCAAGAGAGGAAGGTGAAAGGTTAAGGAAACTTGGGTAATTCCAAAATTTAAAAAAATTATAATATGGGGGTTCCCTGAAGAAGAAAAGAGAAAGGGTGATCACAGATCAAGGTTTCTCAATCTCAGCACAATTGATATTTGGGCCTCCATAATCCTTTGTCTCGGGGGGCTGTCCTTGGCATTTGTTTAGCAACATGCCTGGCCTCTGTTCACTAGAAGCACTCTACTCCCTGTTTTGACAACCAAAAATGCCTCCAGATACTCCCAAATGCCTTCTGTGGGTAAAATTGTCCCTAATTGAAAATCATTGATCAAAGATCTAAGAAGAAAACAGGAAACAAAGTATGTCACAGAAGCCAAGGGCTTGAAAAATAATTAACAATGTTAAAATCCTAAGAGATATTGAGTAAAATGAGAACCAAACGGACCAGTGTTTGGCCCGAAGGTCATTGGTAAACTTATCAAAAGCAGTTTCAACAGAGCAATTAAGGAAGGACACCAGACTGGCTAAATGTCCATCCAACAAATAAACAGTAAATGACCTTCACCAGTTAAAAGGGTATTTGGTTGAACTAGGTAATAATTTTAAGGTTCCTTCCAACTCTGAAATTGTGTCATTCCAAATGATCTCCAAGGAAGATCTTTCAGGGTCCCTCAAGCCCTGGACTGCTGGTGGCTGCTCACAAGCTGACCTGTCAAACTAGCATGTCTCTGCTTGCCTTACTCAGGTCACAGGAAATAAAAATCCAAGGAACCACCAATTGCTATGTGATCTGGACCCAATGCATGATAAAAACTAAAATATAGTTTTCTTTATGTCATCACATAACCAACTGTTAAGCAACATAATGTATTAGACTTTAAAGGCAGTTGTGATTTAGAGAGAGGCTGAGTTCATAAGTGAAGTCCAGGTTTAAAGTTGGTCTGAGGAGAAAGGGCCATGGGGCTGAAGTTGCCCAGGGTCTGCTGGAAGTATGTGAGCATTGTCAGGTGTATTAGTTCATTTTCACACTGCTATAAAGATACTACCCCAGACAGGGTAATTTATAAAGGAAAGAGGTTTCATTGACTCACAGGTCCGCATGGCTGGCAAGGCCTCAGGAAACTTACAATCATGGTGGAAGGCAAAGAAACAGCAAGTACCTTCTTCACAAGGCAGCAAGAAAGAGAGAAGACAGAGAGAAGGGGGAAGAGACCCTTATAAAACCATCAGATCCCATGAGAACTAACTACTCTCATGAGAACAGCATGAGGGAAACCACCTCCGTGATCCAATCGCCCCCGACCATGTCCCTCCCTTGGCACCTGGGGGTTACAACTGGAGATGAGACTCAGGTAGGGGCACAGAGCCAAATCATAACATCCAACAACTCTAGACTTGATCCTGTGGTCTGGATCAGATGAGGAGAGTCCTGTCTGCAGAACAAACCCACAGTTGCTGGAGTGCACTAACTGTGCCGTGGAATGCCTGCATAGTAATTGACCTTCACTATTGCAGCACCCTTCTCAGGCTTTTGAACAATCAAACTAACTTCTATGTGAGTAAAAGAGAAATTAAAAGCAAAGACCAGATTTTTCAAACTAACTTAGAAAGAAAGGATAGCAGAGATTCTGTTTTTAAAATGCTGAATTGAAGGCCGGGCATGGTGGCTCACATCTATAATTCCACCACTTTGGGAGGTCACAGCAAGAGGATCACTTGAGGCCTGAAGTTTGAGGCCAACCTGGGCAACATGGCAAGACCTCATCCCTACAGAAAAATTAGCTGGGTGTGATGGCATGTGCTTGTAGTCCCAGCTACTTGGGAGGCTGAGGCAGGAGGATCGATTGAACCCAGGAGATCAAGGTTGTGACGAGCCGAGATGGCACCACACTGTACTCCAGCCCAGGCAACAGAGTGAGGCCCTGACTCAAAAAAAAAAAAGAAAGAAAGAGAGAAAGGAAGGAAGGAAGGAAGGAAGGAAGGAAGGAAGGAAGGAAGGAAGAAAGGAAGAAAAGAAAAAAAGCAGAATTGAGAAACAAGAGTTTTATTCCTGGCTTAGTTACTAACAAAGGGTGAGTCACCTCCCTTCTCTGCATTCAGTTTCCACACCTGAAAAATAGGGATTTGAGCCAAGATGCTTTTTGTTTCTCTAGTAGAGTCGGGGGTTCCTGATGTGTGTTTCCACTGTTGAGGTTCCTATTACACTTCATAGTATGGCTTGTTTTTTTGTTTTTTGTTTTTTTATTATACTTTAAGTTCTAGGGTACATGTGCATAACGTACAGGTTTGTTACATATGTATACATGTGCCATGTTGGTGTGCTGCACCCATCAACTCGTCAGCACCCATCAATTCATCATTTATATCAGGTATAACTCCCCAGTGCAATCCCTCCCCCCACCCCCCTCCCCATGATAGGCCCCA
Source organism: Piliocolobus tephrosceles (assembly GCF_002776525.5). Taxonomy (NCBI): domain Eukaryota; kingdom Metazoa; phylum Chordata; class Mammalia; order Primates; family Cercopithecidae; genus Piliocolobus; species Piliocolobus tephrosceles. The sequence goes on from NW_022308602.1 coordinate 2,841, forward strand.
TTGTGTGATGTTCCCCTTCCCGAGTCCAAGGGAGCTCATTGTTCAGTTCCCACCTATGAGTGAGAACATGCGGTGTTTGGTTTTCTCTTCTTGTGATAGTTTGCTAAGAATGATGGTTTCCAGCTGCATCCATGTCCCTACAAAGGACGCAAACTCATCGTTTTTTATGGCTGCATAGTATTCCATGGTGTATATGTGCCACATTTTCTTAATCCAGTCTGTCACTGATGGACATTTGGGTTGATTCCAAGTCTTTGCTATTGTGAATAGTGCCACAATAAACATACGTGTGCATGTGTCTTTGTAGTAGCATAATTTATAATCCTTTGGGTATATACCCAGTAGTGGGATGGCTGGGTCATATGGTACATCTAGTTCTAGATCCTTGAGGAATCGCCATACTGTTTTCCATAATGGTTGAACTAGTTTACAATCCCACCAACAGTGTAAAAGTGTTCCTATTTCTCCACATCCTCTCCAACACCTGTTGTTTCCTGAGTTTTTAATGATTGCCATTCTAACTGGTGTGAGATGGTATCTCATTGTGGTTTTGATTTGCATTTCTCTGATGGCCAGTGATGATGAGCATTTTTTCATGTGTCTGTTGGCGGTATGAATGTCTTCTTTTGAGAAATGTCTGTTCATATCCTTTCCCCACTTTTTGATGGGGTTGTTTGTTTTTTTTCTTGTATATTTGTTTGAGTTCTTTGTAGATTCTGGAAATGAGCCCTTTGTCAGATGAGTAGATTGCAAAAATTTTCTCCCATTCTGTAGGTTGCCTGTTCACTCTGATGGTAGTTTCTTTTGCTGTGCAGAAGCTCTTTAGTTTAATGAGATCCCATTTGTCAATTTTGGCTTTTGCTGCCGTTGCTTTTGGTGTTTTAGACATGAAGTCCTTGCCCATGCCTATGTCCTGAATGGTACTACCTAGATTTTCTTCTAGGGTTTTTATGGTATTAGGTCTAACATTTAAGTCTCGAATCCATCTTGAATTAATCTTCGTATAAGGAGTAAGGAAAGGATCCAGTTTCAGCTTTCTACTTATGGCTAGCCAATTTTCCCAGCACCATTTAATAAATAGGGAATCCTTTCCCCATTTCTTGTTTTTGTCAGGTTTGTCAAAGATCAGATGGTTGTAGATGTGTGGCATTATTTCTGAGGGCTCCGTTCTGTTCCATTGGTCTATATCTCTGTTTTGGTACCAGTACCATGCTGTTGTGGTTACTGTAGCCTTGTAGTATAGTTTGAAGTCAGGTAGCGTGACGCCTCCGGCTTTGTCCTTTTGACTTAGGATTGTCTTGGCAATGCGGGCTCTTTTTTGGTTCCATATGAACTTTAAAGCAGTTTTTTCCAATTCGGTGAAGAAACTCATTGGTAGCTTGATGGGGATGGCATTGAATCTATAAATAACCTTGGGCAGTATGGCCATTTTCACGATATTGATTCTTCCTATCCATGAGCATGGTATGTTCTTCCATTTGTTTGTGTCCTCTTTTATTTCACTGAGCAGTGGTTTGTAGTTCTCCTTGAAGAGGTCCTTTACATCCCTTGTAAGTTGGATTCCTAGGTATTTTATTCTCTTTGAAGCAATTGTGAATGGAAGTTCATTCCTGAATTGGCTCTCTGCTTGTCTGTTACTGGTGTATAAGAATGCTTGTGATTTTTGCACATTAATTTTGTATCCTGAGACTTTGCTGAAGTTGCTTATCAGCTTAAGAAGATTTTGGGCTGAGACGATGGGGTTTTCTAAATATACAATCATGTCATCTGCAAACAGGGACAATTTGACTTCTTCTTTTCCTAACTGAATACCCTTGATTTCTTTCTCTTGCCTGATTGCCCTAGCCAGAACTTCCAACACTATGTTGAATAGGAGTGGTGAGAGAGGGCATCCCTGTCTTGTGCCAGTTTTCAAAGGGAATTTTTCCAGTTTTTGCCCATTCAGTATGATATTAGCTGTGGGTTTGTCATAAATAGCTCTTATTATTTTGAGGTACGTTCCATCAATACCGAATTTGTTGAGCGTTTTTAGCATGAAGGGCTGTTGAATTTTGTCAAAAGCCTTTTCTGCATCTATTGAGATAATCATGTGGTTCTTGTCTTTGGTTCTGTTTATATGCTGGATTACATTGATTGATTTGCGAATGTTGAACCAGCCTTGCATCCCAGGGATGAAGCCCACTTAATCATGGTGGATAAGCTTTTTGATGTGCTGCTGAATCTGGTTTGCCAGTATTTTATTGAGGATTTTTGCATCGATGTTCATCAGGGAGATTGGTCTAAAATTCTCTTTTTTTGTTGTGTCTCTGCCAGGCTTTGGTATCAGGATGATGTTGGCCTCATAAAATGAGTTAGGGAGGATTCCCTCTTTTTCTATTGATTGGAATAGTTTCAGAAGGAATGGTATCAGCTCCTCCTTGTACCTCTGGTAGAATTCAGCTGTGAATCCATCTGGTCCTGGGCTTTTTTTGGTGGGTAGGCTATTAATTGTTGCCTCAATTTCAGAGGCTGCTATTGGTCTATTCAGGGATTCAACTACTTCCTGGTTTATTCTTGGGAGAGTGTACGTGTCCAGGAAATTATCCATTTCTTCTAGATTTTCTAGTTGATTTGCGTAGAGGTGTTTATAGTATTCTCTGATGGTAGTTTGTATTTCTGTGGGGTCGGTGGTGATATCCCCTTTATCATTTTTTATTGCGTCTATTTGATTCCTCTCTCTTTTCTTCTTTATTAGCCTTGCTAGCGGTCTGTCAATTTTGTTGATCTTTTCAAAAAACCAACTCCTGGATTCATTGATTTTTTGGAGAGTTTTTTGTGTCTCTATCTCCTTCAGTTCTGCTCTGATCTTAGTTATTTCTTGCCTTCTGCTAGCTTTTGAGTGTGTTTGCTCTTGCCTCTCTAGTTCGTTCAATTGTGATGTTAGAGTGTCAATTTTAGATCTTTCCTGCTTTCTCTTGTGGGCACTTAGTGCTATAAATTTCCCTCTACACACTGCTTTAAATGTGTCCCAGAGATTCTGGTATGTTGTATCTTTGTTCTCATTGGTTTCAAAGAACATCTTTATTTCTGCTTTCATTTCGTTATGTACCCAGTAGTCATTCAGGAGCAGGTTGTTCAGTTTCCATGTAGTTGAGTGGTTTTGATTGAGTTTCTTAGTCCTGAGTTCTAGTTTGATTGCACTGTGGTCTGAGAGACAGTTTGTTATAATTTCTGTTCTTTTACATTTGCTGAGGAGTGCTTTACTTCCAATTATGTGGTCAATTTTGGAATAAGTGTGATGTGGTGCTGAGAAGAATGTATATTCTGTTGATTTGGGGTGGAGAGTTCTATAGATGTCTATTAGGTCCGCTTGGTGCAGAGATGAGTTCAATTCCTGGATATCCTTGTTAACTTTCTGTCTCGATGATCTGTCTAATGGTGACAGAGGAGTGTTGAAGTCTCCCATTATTATTGTATGGGAGTCTAAGTCTCTTTGTAAGTCTCTAAGGACTTGCTTTATGAATCTGGGTGCTCCTGTATTGGGTGCATATATATTTAGGATAGTTAGCTCTTCCTGTTGAATTGATCCCTTTACCATTATGTAATGGCCTTCTTTGTCTCTTTTGATCTTTGATGGTTTAAAGTCTGTTTTATCAGAGACTAGGATTGCAACCCCTGCTTTTGTTTGTTCTCCATTTGCTTGGTAGATCTTCCTCCATCCCTTTATTTTGAGCCTATGTATGTCTCTGCATGTGAGATGGGTCTCCTGAAGACAGCAGACTGATGGGTCTTGACTCTTTATCCAGTTTGCCAGTCTGTGTCTTTTAATTGGAGCATTTAGTCCATTTACAATTAAGGTTAATATTGTTATGTGTGAACTTGATCCTGCCATTGTGATATTAACTGGTTATTTTGCTCATTAGTTGATGCAGTTTCTTCCTAGCCTCGATGGTCTTTACATTTTGGCATGTTTTTGCAATGGCTGGTACCTGTTGTTCCTTTCCATGTTTAGGGCTTCCTTCAGGGTCTCTTGTAAGGCAGGCCTGGTGGTGACAAAATCTCTAAGCATTTGCTTATCTGTAAAGAATTTTATTTCTCCTTCACTTATGAAACTTAGTTTGGCTGGATATGAAATTCTGGGTTTAAAATTCTTTTCTTTAAGAACGTTGAATATTGGCCCCCACTCTCTTCTGGCTTGTAGAGTTTCTGCCGAGAGATCTGCTGTCAGTCTGATGGGCTTCCCTTTGTGGGTAACCCGACCTTTCTCTCTGGCTGCCCTTAAGATTTTTTCCTTCATTTCAACTTTGGTGAATCTGGCAATTATGTGTCTTAGAGTTGCTCTTCTGGAGGAGTATCTTTGTGGTGTTCTCTGTATTTCCTGAATTTGAATGTTGGCCTGCCCTGCTAGGTTGGGGAAGTTCTCCTGGATGATATCCTGTAGAGTGTTTTCCAATTTGGTTCCATTTTCCCCCTCACTTTCAGGCACCCCAATCAGACGTAGATTTGGTCTTTTTACATAATCCCATACTTCTTGCAGGCTTTGTTCATTTCTTTTTCTTCTTTTTTCTTTTGGTTTCTCTTCTCGCTTCATTTCATTCATTTGATCCTCCATCGCTGATACTCTTTCTTCCAGTTGATCTAGTCGGTTACTGAAGCTTGTGCATTTGTCACGTATTTCTCGTGTCATGGTTTTCATCTCTGTCATTTCGTTTATGACCTTCTCTGCATTCATTAGTCTAGCTGTCAATTCTTCCACTCTTTTTTCAAGATTTTTAGTTTCTTTGCGCTGGGTACGTAATTCCTCCTTTAGCTCTGAGAGGTTTGATGGACTGAAGCCTTCTTCTCTCATCTCATCAAAATCATTCTCTGACCAGCTTTGATCCGTTGCTGGCGATGGGCTGTGCTCCTTTGCAGGAGGAGATGCGCTCTTATTTTTTGAATTTCCAGCTTTTCTGCCCTGCTTTTTCCCCATCTTTGTGGTTTTATCTGTCTCTGGTCTTTGATGATGGTGATGTACTGATGGGGTTTTGGTATAGGTGTCCTTCCTGTTTGATAGTTTTCCTTCTGACAGTCAGGACCCTCAGCTATAGGTCTGTTGGAGATTGCTTGAGGTCCACTCCAGACCCTGTTTGCCTGGGTATCAGCAGCAGAGGTTGCAGAAGATAGAATATTGCTGAACAGCGAGTGCACCTGTCTGATTCTTGCTTTGGAAGCTTCCTCTCAGGGGTGTTCTCCACCCTGTGAGGTGTGGGGTGTCAGACTGCCCCTAGTGGGAGATGTCTCCCAGTTAGGCTACTCAGGGGTCAGTGACCCACTTGAGCAGGCAGACTGCCCCTTCTCAGATCTCAACCTCCGTGTTGGGAGATCCACTGCTCTCTTCAAAGCTGTCAGAGTCGTTCGCGTTTGCACAGGCTTCTGCACCTTTATCTGAGCCCTGTCCCCAGAGGCGGACTCTACAGAGACAGGCAGGTTTCCTTGAGCTGCTGTGAGCTCCACCCAGTTCGAGCTTCCCAGCGGCTTTATTTACCTACTTAAGCCTCAGCGATGGCGGGCGCCCCTCCCCCAGCCTCGCTGCTGCCTTGCGGTTAGATTGCTGCAGACTGCTGTGTTAGCAAGGAGGGAGGCTCCATGGGCGTGGGACCCTCCCGGCCAGGTGTGGGATATATTCTCCGGTGTGCCAGTGTTACAGCGCAGTATTGGGGTGGGAGTTACCCGATTTTCCAGGTGTTGTGTGTCTCAGTTCCCCTGGCTAGGAAAAGGGACTCCCTTCCCCCTCGCGCTTCCCAGGTGAGGCGATGCCTCGCCCTGCTTCAGCTTTCGCTGGTTGGGCTGCAGCAGCTGACCCGCACGGATTGTCTGGCACTCCCAAGTGAGATGACCCCAGTACCTCAGTTGAAAATGCAGAAATCACCGGTCTTCTGTGTCGCTCGCGCT
>NW_022308603.1:0-1113 GCF_002776525.5 Piliocolobus tephrosceles
AGGAGCAGCTCCTGGAAGGTCAGAGTGGGTCCTGTGACAGATGGAAATGGCAAGTATGTTGAGCAACAAAAATGATCAGCACTTGGTCTGTGGCAGCAGGAGCTCAGAAGTAAGGAATCCTAGGGCCTTATATGAGTGGCCCATTGTGGCAAAAGCTTGTTTAAACAAAAAAATAGCCCCTAAGGAGTGTTCCAATGACTACCTCTTAAGCAATACAATTGACCCGTGAACAATGCAGAGATTAGGGGCACCAACTCGCCACACAGTTGAAATTCGGACAATAACTTTTGACTACGCCTAAAGGAATGTACTAATAGTCTATTCTTGGGTGGCAGCCTCAGTGATCACGCAGATAGTTGGTTAACGTACATTTTGTGTGTTATATGTATGTATAGAGTATTCTTACAGTAAAGTAAGCTAGAGGAAATACAGCAGTCATAAGGAAAATGTGTTTACTATTCATTAAGTGGCTCATGATAGAGGTTCTTCTCCTCATTTTTGCGTTGAGTAGGCTGAGGAGGAGGAGGTGGAAGGAGAGGAGGAAGGGCTGGTCTTGCTGTCTAAGGGGTGGCAGGAGTGAAAGAAAATCCATGTGTAAGTAAGTGACCCACGCGGTTTAAACCCTGTTGTTCAAGGGTCAACTGTTTGAACAGGGAAGTTTTGAAGTGATCGCTCTCTTTTTTTTTTTTTTTTTTTCTTGAGACAGAGTCTCACTCTGTTGCCCAGGTTGGAGTGCAGTGGCTCGATCTTGGCTCACTGAAATTCAGGAAGTGACCTCTTTTCAAATAGGGCATGGCAGGGAAAGGGGGAGGAAAATGGCAAAAGTCTGCCCCACAAACTCAGGACCAAGATCCCCAATTTCTTCCTCTGGTGAGTGGGGCTCTCATTCCCTAGACCACAAAGTCTATTTGGGTTCAAAGACCATTTAGGCTCTGGGCTTGGCCTTCCAAGAGAAAAGGGTATCTGGGCCCTTGCAAGGATGTAGAGCTGTCCGCCCATGGATGAGTGACCACAGCTCTGACCCTGTCCCTGGTCTGGGCTTCACTTCTCCTCCTGTAGGTGGACACAGCTGCAGGCTCAGGAGTTCTCTAAACCCGGCAACACGTGGTTGTG
>NW_022308604.1:0-12643 GCF_002776525.5 Piliocolobus tephrosceles
ATTTTCTCCAGTCTTCTGCAGGGAGAATATCATTAAACCAACCAAATGTATATATAAACATAGACTGTACTGACAACAGATACAAGGATCAGGGTTAAGATCTTGTAAAATTTTAAATAGGCCCTGTATCTCAAATATCCTTAATCAGTTTGTGCTGCATTCCCCAACTGTTTCCTTTACTTCAATATCATCATTCAAAAATGCATGGTAAACTAATTTCTGCCAAATATAAAATATAACTTAGATTTTTATTCATTATAGAAGTATTTACATTTTCATAGAATACTTACAGTTTGATGATTGTAAAATATTGCTAGAACTTCATTACTCTAATGATGATATTTGAGACAACATGATGGGTCGAAGTTGTTGTAGAGGAGGGGAGATAGGTAACTTGCTGGCACCTCCCTATCAAGTAATCCTTGTCAAGTAAAATAAGCTTAAAACAATTTACGGATTAGAACTAATTTGTTCTGTGACAAAATTTTAGAAATGCAGATTTACTGCTGTAAATTAGTATGGGCATTCTCTGAGTTGGTATCCCTTGTGGCCAATAATAAGTCCTGCCGCTCTTCAGTGTGCTTTGATTTGCTGAATGATTACTTTCTTTATTCAACGCTTTATCCTTAAGTAAAAAAAATCAGCAAGATAATTAGCTGCTGTATCATAGATGTATATTCCAAGTTTACACCTTTTTCTTCCGCCCATAACTCTCGCTTCTATTCTGATATTCTTCGTTTTGCCTAGACCACCATCAGTTTTTTTATATTGCTGTAAAAATAAATATAAAAATTTGCCCTTTCATTTGAACTATATTATCAGATTATTTATTGTGTCTCTTTATCTGATGACTAATCTTCTGACTCTTACCTATAAGACTATTTTCCCCAGCTCTACTAAGATTTGCAATTGAAAAATAAAAATTATATATATTTGCAGCATACAATGCAGTTTTCTGATATATGTATACATTGTGAAATGACTAAGTCAACAAATGAACATATCCATCATCTCATATACTTATCAACTTTTGTTGTGAGAACATGTAAGATTTACAAGATTAACTTTTAAGTATATATTTAATCATATTTAATCATTTATTCCAATTGCTAATACATTTTAATCCCTCTTGTCTACAGGACAGGCAATTTCTTTATACTGCATCAAAGGCCCTCTGACAAGAGCTAAAGTCACATTTTCAGAAGAAGCACTTGGCATTTTGGTGCCTTCAATGCCACATCAACTGACAAACGTTTCTACATTTAGTTTTTCCCACATTGTCACACACATCTCATGTCTTCTATTGGATTCATTGCCTGCCTCTTTCACCACTTGGGAAATGTATACCCATTGTTAAAGTTAAATATCACCACAGCTATAAAGTTTCCCTAATTTATCTGAGTTCCCAAAGCATATTGAATATACATTTTTAGCAATTATACTTATAAGCATTTTGTTATCTTTACAAATACCTACATTGTTTTCCAAATTCCCTGAATAACATGACACAAAACATCTATTTCCTCAGTCCTAGTAATAAAAATAGACTTCAAATTCATATATGTAACTTATTCACTGATTGATTGAAAATAGTGTTGTTTCTTAAAAAGAAGTTACAATAGTCCAAAGTCCTTCTAAAAGATCAATGATACATCTCTGTTTCCTCATAAGTGGCCGTGTTTCTTTTTGTTGGTGGGCTCAGGTCTTCCTGTCTTCATCCTCTTATCTAGGGAGACGTTTCTCAATAAATTTGGTAATCACTGACAAGTGGCAGTTATGCAGTCTGTCACTGATGGGGTTTTATTGTTGCATCAATCAATTCTTAAACCCTTTCTTCTTGTGTCCTGTGCAGAAGAACTACTTAAACCAACCTTTTAGACACATTTTTCTAGTACTGCTGCTTTCTGCCCTGAAATATGGCCAATCTGAAAGAACTAAACAGAGGCATTTGGGGTTTCTGTGTTGGAGAAATGGCTGTGCTCTGTACTTCTTTATAGATGAGGATTCTTTCCTATTATTCACCGATGAAGCAATGACAATACTGAAGGAGAAATGGAAAATATCTGGTAAAAGTCAAGTCTGACATCTGTACAGCTGAATAGCTTTAGCTTAGTTCAAATAAATGCTTTATAGAATTCAGAATTACAGGCTACTTTTTAGGGCTGTCGTTTAAAACATTAACATTCAAGACATAAAATGAGGTTCAACTATTACCTTCTATATAGCCTAAAAAATAATGTGTTATCTAAACTGTAAACCAGTATTTGTTTTGTATCATAGTTCCAGGTTGCTTCCACCATCTCCCAATATATGTAACTGATCATGTGGAATTTAATGTTTATTTCCAGGTGTCATAGTTTTACTTTATGCAAATATGTTTTAATAATCTTTATTCACTCAAATATGTGTTTATGAACTTTATTAATATTGTTGTGCATAGCTCCTCTTCAATTTTGTATAATAATTTGTTGTATAAATATAGTGCGATTCTGAAATCTTGGTTGTTTCTAATCTCATGTTATCATATACATTACTGTGAAAAATAATCCAGTTTGTATTTTCTGAGGGTATTTGTACAAAATTTTCTCTAGAATATATACCCATAAGTTGAATTATTGTGTACAAGGTTAATAAATTTTCAACTTTAATAAACATTCCAAAACCTCTATCTTAAACCACTTTAATGTAACATATCCTGAAATCCCTGTAAAATTCTATGTAATTATCAAAAGAAACTCCTAGAACTAAATTAATAAATTCAGCATTGCCTATATGTTAGCTATCAATAATTGGAAAATGAAATAAACATATATAATGAAAGCATATGTATAACAAGTGAAATTCTTAAGTATAAATCAAATAAAACAGGATATGTATATTAAAAATGAAAACACTGATAAAAATTATCCTAAATAAATGGTGAGATGTAATATGAACACAGATTGGAAAGCTCAATGTTGTTAAGATATCAATTCTTTCCAAATTGATCTATAGACAACAACATTTTAATCAAAACTCTAGCAGAATTGCTGTGAAAATAGACAAGAGATCAAAAACCACTTCAACGGAACAGAAATGGGGTCTAAAAATAAACCTATAAAATGATAGCTTCTTTTTTGACAAAGTTGCAAAGATATTCAATGGAGAAAGTATTATCTTTTCAATAAATGGTACTGGAGAAACTGGAAATTAGTATGCAATAAAAGAACCTTGACCTAAACTTCACATCTTATAAAAATTAACTGAAAGTAAAATATAGATGTCAATAAAAATATAACATGATATTTTAAGAAGAAAACAAAAAAGATCTTCATACCTTGGGTTAGGCAAAAATTCTTAGAATAGCTCTAAAAGTATACTGATAAAGAGAACAAATTAGATTTAATCAAAATTTAAATTTTTTTTTACTCTGTGAAAGACATGACTGAGAGACTGAAAGGACAAGCTATATATTCAGAGTAAATTGCATATATGACAAAAGATGTGTTTCCATATGTGTAAACACCTCCTAAAACCAAACTAAATAAACATAGAGCTAATTTTTAAAATGAGAAAAACTCTTGCATATACACTTCATGAAGGAGGATAGGCAGCTAACTAATGAGAACATGAATAAATGCTCAATATCATTACCATAGAGAAATACAAATTAAATCTACAATGAGACATCACTACACAAAGATGTAGAGTAACTGGAGCTCTCGTATATTATCAACAGGAATGCAGTATGGTAAAGCCACTGTGGAAAACAGTTGGACAGGTTCTTGTAAACTTCAGCATACGCTTACCATGTAACCCAGCATTCTATTTCTAGATTTTACACAGATAAACAAATAAACATTTATTTTCACTATACAGTGTGTGTAAGTGTTGAGACCACTACTATTTATAATTATTTAAGGATGAAAACTACCCAAACATCCTTCAAGGAATCTGTTGTCCTTAAATGAATTGATTTTACAAAATGTAGCATAGCCACGCAATGGAATGCTACTCAACAATGAAAAAGTAATGAATTATTGCTACATACAACAACTTGAATGAGTCTCAAAATTATTATGCTGCAAGTAGCCAATCTTACGGGCTACAGGCTGCATAATTGCATTTATAAGACATTCCAGAAAATTAAAACATATAGCATTGGAGAACATAGTAAAATTTATAAAACAGATCACAAAAAGTCAACTTTTCTGCATGTACCTTAAACACTATTTTTTAAGTTAAATATTAAAAAAAAATAAGGTAACATGAAGAATTTTATGAATATATGTGATCACACTTTTGTGGGTTTTTAATACTTTCTATAAATAAGTTGATGGGGATGCTCAGGTTGTTAAAATTAATAAAATATTCAGGCTATATGGTGTTTGAAAGTGATATATCTAAAATAAAACATAAATGTAAAAAGCAAAGAAGTAAGGCATATAAAAATATCAGGGAACAAGAGAGAGACGACAGGGAGAAGTGGGAGGGATTAGAATATTGAAAGGAAAGTCAGAAAATATTAACAAATACCCACATCCCCACAAATTGGTCAACCTCATTTTTGAGTGTATGAAATCCTAAGCATAAAGCACATATAAGATTCAGCAACACACTACAAGTGTATTACAAAATAATTAAGTAGGTTTTTGGTATTAAAAAAAATTGGAGAGATATTTTGAACAGGTTCTATAAACTATTATATATTTAAATTTACAAAAATGTTACATTTCCATAGTTTATTCTATTTAGAAAACGTTATATTCCCAAACTTAAATTGTGTTGATTTTTTAGTAATTTAAAAATCTGCTTTTTTTAAAATGTTTAAAGAAACATTTTTGTTTCTCAGTAAACTTCTGTGGTGCCTTTACCAAACACGTAATTTTGTATCCCAGAAATGAATTCAACCTAGAGTAGTTAATACAAGAGAATCTATAAGCAGCCTTGGAGGCTTTATTTATAAAAAAGTATAATAGGAAAAATAATGACTCTTATTATTTTGGCCTATCTTTTCCAGTGAAATAGATGAGAATCATGTGTTTACATAGGATTCTTCAGTGCACAGGTTTTAATTTTTACTTAAAAAACAGACAAGATTAACAAATTATGTGCAACATATTATACAGTAGTATGAAAATGACTTTAAAATGTCAAAATAAGATAGTCGAAATTTTAAAAAATGATGACATGCTTTCACATGCATTTACACAATTCATGCATTCACTCATTAGCTCAATATATGTAAAAAATATACAAATATATACATATATAAAAAATGTTACTCTCTGACATTGTTTATATATCAGACCTAAGTCTTGATAGACAGAATTTTATAAAATATTTTATATTTTCATTTGAAGAAGATATTATAAACACATAAGAATTGCAAACAGTAAGCACAAAACACAAAAATCTAAGGTTTTGTCAAGAGCCGCATAAAAGCACTGAAAATGAATTTGGCAATCTTTCTGCAGGGTAGATATTTAGACAGAGTGCTTCCAGTGGCTGGAAATCATAAGAAAGCCAAGGCAAGGTGCCCGTGGTCATGAAGGAGGGTCCCTGAAGGAGCCACAGCTTGCAGTATATTCTCTTGGATGATGACACAGGTCAATTATTTAATGATCCAGGCTCTATGGGCTGATGTGGTCATTCGATACAGTTCAGTGCTTTAGATATAATTGAGACAGAATCAGTGACTATTAAGATTATTCATGCTCAAGAGTTGAGATCCTTTTGTTCGTGTGGTTTAAATACTTTCTGCAAGCAAATTCTTAACGCATTCCTGGTATGAAGAATGTCTTGTTTAATCGGGAAATCAACTGACAATTGAACTTTTGTCTTTTAAAAATTTATGGCTGCATTACATTATCAAGGAAGCTCTGAGGTAATGTTATGCTTTGAACAGAATGATTTTATTAAATTCCATCCCCATTACACCACCACCTCCTTTGAAGTACTTATTGAACATCACTCATAGGTGGGAACTGAACAATGAGATCACTTGGACACAGGAAGGGGAACATCACACACTGGGTCCTATTGTGGGGAGTGGGGAGAGGGGAGGGATAGCATTAGGAGATATACCTAATGTAAATGACGAGTTAATGGGTGCAGCACACCAACATGGCACATGTATACATATGTAACAAACCTTCACGTTGTGCATATGTACCCTAGAACTTAAAGTATAATAAAAAAATAAAATAAAATAAATAAATAAATAAATTACAGGACACTCAGTTTGTGTCTGCAGAGAAAAAAAAAAGAAAGAAAGAAACCGTCCATTGCATCCTTTTTGCCTACTAGTTTTCAAGAAAAAAAAATGTGTAAATATTTACCACTATTTTTGCATATTTTAAGTCATAGAATTGATAAATTTTGTTGTGTTTCTAACACACACTCCTCTGATTAATCATGTGTACTCTTAAACCATGGCTATGACAAACAGTCTAATTAAGTTTTAGTGCTGAATAAATACATAAATGAGTGCACAGTTAATGAATAAATGGGTAAATAAATGACAAGTAGACCAAGTATGTAAATTATGGAATATTACAATAGAAGTTGATATTCTAAATAATTTTTATGTCTTTAGCCAGGAAACATATTTTTACTTTGAAATAAAGTGAATATTTTCTGGACCTTACTGACAATATGACATTATATGAAATAAAATTATTTTCCTACAGATTGACAAGTTAAAGTTAATAACACTTAATTTTCAGTGTATATTCCCTCTCTTTCATATATCTGTGTAGAGTACATGTACAGTGAGCATATATTATACATATTATATATACATGGTATATGTGTACATATGTATACATATATGCATATCTATTAAGGTATATGTGTGTATATATATCCACTTTACTCACATATATATGCACATACTCATATTTTTAAGCAAAATTGAAATAGTATAGATTGGCAACATGCTTTCATCTTCTTTCTAATTCAGAAACTATTATTAAGCTTTCTCATATATTAAGCTATGTATACAATTTTACATAATGGTTGTACTATATTCAATAATGGGGTTATACAATGATTAATTTGGGCATTCAGACATTATATGTTTTCTATGATCTTACTCTGTGACTTCTATAGCGTATTTAATTACTAAATATCCTTTTGATTCAGGGGAACTTTTGTGGGCTTCGCATAGAATTAAATTATGCCACTAATAGATTTCAGTTTGAGGTATTTCATCTTTTTCTGTCTTTACTCATAACTTTAATAAACAGTGCCAAAAATTAATTCTGTTTGGGCTTGTTCAATTCATCTTTTCCTCCTACATCTTAAACCCTATTCTGATAAATTAATAGTCAGAAACTTTTGTTTTGACATATCTCTAGGAAGCCAAATTAATCATATTTAAATTCAAATTAATATGGCTGAAATTATGAATAATTTGATTTTTAAAATATTAAGTGTTGTGGAATCATGTTAAAGTGTTGCATACAGAGTAAAAACATTATCTAAATACATTGATATATTGATAAATTGACAAACATACCCAGCTTGTCTCCCTGTCTGTTTTTCTTTCCTTCTTTCCTTTTCTCTCTCTCTCTGTTTCTCATTCTTTTTCTCTCTCTCCCTGCATGTGTGTGTGTGAATTTTAACTGTCCCCCTGATATTTCACAATATAGAACAAAGAGTGAATGAATAATCTCATAATGTAGTGAGAAACAATACATAATATCTTTAAATAAAGCTCTTGCTATTATTGGCTATTTAACTTGCAATAAAGCATAATACGTAATTGTTAGAAATAACTATAATATTCAAATATTCATTTCTCTAAATGAAGTGTGACTAGAATTAAGAAAATATAGTTAGTATTTCTCCTATTACCCACGAATACGTTTATGAATAAATCATAACCCCAAATTATATTTTATATTTAAAATGTAAATAAAATTATATGTATGATTATTTTCTGAATTTGAGAATAGGATTTGACAAAAGAAATTCCTATTCCATAATTCCAGTCTTATGTTTAGAAAAAGAAAAGTGCATTCTAGTTAAGATACTTGTTCAAGCAAACCTAAAACATAGTTAACCTGGGGATTCTGGGTCTCTGGCCCTTTTTACTAAGCTTACTCTGCTAAAGGGCATTTCCAGGGGTAGAGAGCTGTTATTTTTTTAGTGTAACCTGCTTGTGCTCTGGATTAAACCTCTGAATTGGTTGAGTCAGTGAATTTTTTGGCACTGCGGTGGTTCCTTTCCCACTAGTGCAGGTTCCTATTCTTTCAGTTCCCAATGTCTAGTTGAAGTTCTCAGGCTTAGTACGGGACTCTTCATGTCAAACTGTCAGCGCAACTGAAAAATGGACTCATAATCTGATCCTGTTCCCAATTATTTCACTAATGACAACAAACGCCATACTTTGCAGATATTTTCAGGTCAGAATCAGACAAAATAATCTAAAAACGGTTTGAGAAAACAAATTAGAGATTTTTCATTCTCAAAACCTCTGAAGAGACATTTCATTACAATAAAATAATATGAATAAAATATTTTGGTGTTCTTCACAGCCCGTTATCACAAGCTCTGCTTTGAGTAGGTGTTGAAGAGAGACAAAGCGTAAAGTATGCTTTTGCCCCCAAGTGCATTACAATTTTTAAAGAAAGAGACCTAAAAAGAGAATTTTCTCACATAGAAATAAAAATTATCTATGTACTATATAAGCAATAAATGGCATACAGTTTATGTATTGAAGAGATGAGAGTAATTGAATTAAGCTTATTGAAAAATACATTTTAATACAATATATATGTGGTCTTCCCAGAGAGTGATATAACCAATGAATGTTTTCTCAATATGTGTAAATAAACGTTATAGTTTTACCCATCTCCCTTTCATATTTCCACTACAAATTAATAGTGATCAGACCTTCCTAAAGAATAGATATTTATATTATACTATTTTATAATTAAATATAATTTCATACAGTTATGAAGTAAACATTTATTTTGTGATGTTTAAATAACGATAGTGTCAATTTATGGAATTATTACTACATTATTTACTACATGTTGTTTTCCAAACTAAGCACATTATGTATGTTTCCTCAATAAACCTTAACACACCTCTTTTGATTGAAGATTCCAAGTCTCAGATTACATAATTTATCCAAGGTCAAGAAATGATAGGTTGCTGAAACAGAGTTTGAATTCAGGTCTGTATAACTACAACATCTTGTCCTTAAAATGATGCTATAATTCATTCACATGTATAATGGAATTTTCTATGTGAAACTATGTCATTACTGGAGGACTACAATATACTTGAAAGCACATGTTAAAATAGGAAAATAGTATTTTAAAAATCTCTACATTAAATCAGGAACTGTACCAAAAATTAAAAATAAAATATTAGTACGTTCCTTCCATGTTACTTCCTATGGATATTATGTGTAACAATGCTAGACAGGATTGTAAATCATATACAGAGATTAACTAAGGCTCACCAATCATTCACTGTCATAGAGCATTCACTTGACTGTAGATAAGATCTTCTAAGTAACAAGACTTAGTGTGTTATTATATAGATATATGAAGTTCCATTTTACCATACAGAATAAGGCAGACAGCAGATGCTCCCAGTTATACATGGTGACATTAACATGACAAAGTCCACATCAGCCCTGAAACTCATCTAAAATTCCATTACCTCATTATTGATTAATTGCTCCTACTTTAAATTTACTTGGGATGAAACTGACTTATATGTCTACTTTGTCTATTTATTCCAGAATGTTCTACCTGTCAAAATGAAGGAATCTGATTATTTTCTTTCAAAAAAGAGAATAGGTATACTGACTGGCACAGTTGCCCAATGGGCTTATTCATCCTAACAAAGACAAATTACACATGTAACAATTATGCATGTAATTAGTTCCCCATGACTAAAATCATGGAAATACTTTCAATTTTACCAAGTGTTTTGTACCTTTTTTCTATTTTTCTTTTTATTGTTTTGATCCAAACAGAGAAACTACAAGAAGGAAACACCACTGTGTCTTAAATGTTATATAAGTGTTTTGAAAATTCATAAGGAGAAAAATTGAAGTACCCCTGAGGTATTGTTTTATTTGTTTGTTTTTGAAAACAGTATGGTAAGTGAAGTGTTGAAGATGGTATGGTAACACTTGTTAGACTTCTTTTCATTTCTAGCTGAGATAATACAACTGTATATACTTTTCCTGATCACAAAATTATTAGATTGACCCACATGAATACAGACATGTGTCCTGTATTATATTGGGCATACATCTATTACTGCATTTTTCAAAATAATTTATTCTCATAAGTAAATGAATAATCAAATGCTATATGATTGAAGAAGACTGATGGGGAAAGGGTTTATTAATAAGAAGATACTCTTTTTTATTGACAGATGGAATAACCTTCAAACGTCATAAGAAATATTAAATGCACTTTGAAAGGTATACATTAATCAGTTCAAAATGTGGAACTAGAATGTCTCAGCAAGGTGAATTACTCATTTAAAGTATATTGTTCAGAAAAGAATAAATCATATTCAACAGAAGATGTATGATTCATTGTTACCATAGAAAATAATTTTGGTTGGTGTGAGTGGGCATATTCCATAGAATTCAAATGTGGAACAAGTAATCGAAGTTGGTCGTCTTGGAGACAAAATATTATGGTCAGTCATCATTTATTGTGTGCTCACTTGGCTATGGCACATTTCTAATTCTTGTAGTGTTTTAGCAATTTAATTCTTCTAGGCATCCTAGGAGGCACCTATCCCTATTTCACAAAAGAAGTAGTAGAGAAAACAACACCAGTGCTATTATTGCCTCCACAATGACCATTACCTCCAATACTACCACCACTATCACCCTGGCCTCCGACTACCCCATTCACTATCATTACTACTATGACCACATCCACAACTACACTGCTCAATACTACTGCCATGACGACTAGCACTTCCGCCCTAGCCCACTCCAACACCAACACCAATCTGAATTAAGCCGTCATCAGCTCTTCTTTGCGTACAACAGCTTTGCCCTAATTGGTCCTCCACCTGCTATTAACACTCTTTCAAGTTATTTTCTACATAGAAACCAAGTAAATCTTCTAAAAGGTAAAACTAATCACATAAATACCTTATTTGAAAATCTAGTGACTTCCTATACTATTTAACAATAAATTCAAACTCCTCACCATGCTCTACAAATCCCCATATGATCTAGCTTTTGCCCACTTCTCCAAATTATATCTGACCATCCTCACTTTCCTTTGCCTTACCAAATAATTTGTCTTTTCCACTTTGTCTCAAATACACAAAGCTCACCTTACCTCAGGAACTTACAAACTCATATTGTTCTGCCTGGAGTAATTTCTTCCCAACTTTTCCATGATTCTCTTTCACACTTTATCCAGGGATCTGTTAAAGATTCATGTCTGACAGAATTCTTCCCTACGCAAGTACAAAAATGATGTCCTTGTACCTGACCACGTGGCCTTCCTTTCCTCTTAATCCATGACCCTTTTAAATTTTCTATATAGCATTATAATACTATTATTTGAATAACTACATTGTGAGCTATTACATTGGACTAGGCCGTGGAGGTATAGCAATGAACAAATGAAAACAAAAGAAAAAAGATGCAAACTCTACCTTCACAAAGAATATATTCTAATCTCTAGAGAGAAAACAAGAACCAAAAATAGTGTTTAAAAATTCATGATGTGTTAGAAATGAAAACAATTTCTATTTGGCATTGCAATTTATCAGAAATACTTCAAGTTTTCTTGGACCTATTGGGTCACTGGGGCAAGATCATAGAAATATTTGTGTTATGTATTTTAATTTGACTGACTTCTTTTGCTTTGGAGTTCACTCAAAAGTGAAGGAATCTGGGGTCACTAAGGAAATGAATCTGAGCAGCACATTCCAGTGTGATATTAATTGCTTCCAAAGGTCAAAGAGGTCCATCAAGCGTTGCTCCCCACTGTTCAAAAAGTAGTGCTATAGGATGTAAGAACCAATAAATTATCTTTTATCTGGAGTAGAATTCCTAAAACATTCCAACAGCTGAACACCCAGAAATTCAAAAGTGTAATATATCTGTCAGTCTCTGTCTTCTGTAGATTTTACCAAAATATATCGGGCACCCACTACTTGTTAACCTCATTTTATAATTAGCATGATACAATCACAGTAATAGGTGATCATGGTACTCCATAGAATTATATGTATATATGTTTAACTCCTTATGGGCAAAACTGACATGTCACCTTACAATTTACACATTTCTGTGATTATATGGCAAAAAAAAACAAGGTCTTCTCATAAAAAAAAACTTTCAAAAATACTTCACTTGACTGTAGAAAAATAAATTCCTAGTAAATATTTGTATACTACGTGCCAGATATATTTACTCAAACACACTGAAACATAGCTAAACACATATGGAGGAGGAGTTAAATATGTTTAAGAAGATCCAATAAACTTATGCAATTCTGTCTTTTGCAATGGCAAAAGAAAAATAACAATACATGATACACACTTTGCACATACTTGATAGTGGCACTATTGGCTGAAGTTTTCTCAAACATTTAGGAGGAGTTTTCAATTTACTATTTTGGTAGAAAAAGAGAGATTCCAGGGCTTCTACTTG
>NW_022308605.1:0-10755 GCF_002776525.5 Piliocolobus tephrosceles
CAGACAGGGAGGGGGTGAGCCACAAAAGCTGAAGAGGAGAAAGCAGGTGAAAGGGGACAGCAGGGTGGAAACAGACAGAAATGGGGGCAGAGAATGGGGGGTGAGAGGGGAAGAGCGAGGAGAGGGATGCAGATCTAGCTACTCAGGAAAAGTCCTGCAGAGAACACTGTCCTCTCCTGAAGTAAAATCACTTCCACCTGACCACAGCACTGCAGGTCGTGGGCAGCACACGCTGTGAATATTTGTTCGTTCATTTAACAAATATTTATTTCATATCTGTTTTATGCCAGGCAAGGCTCTGTGATATTTAGGGACCTTGGCATCTTCCCTTCACATCTGAGTCATTATAGAAACAGGACTCTCTGACCCCATCGAGCCGGCAATGCCTCGGGATTTTCACCTGTTGGATCTGGCAGCTCTTCATGTTGGCCCACACCGTGTGAGGCTGCTCTTGGTGCACCGAATGGGGAAGTTTCTGCATCAGTGCCTCGGAGAGTCCACCGGAAGCGCTGGACAGTGGGAGTCGGTGGCACCCCAGCGTGGAGGCCGACAGCACACAGCACTGAAGCTCCAGACACCCTCAGGAGGACAGGAAGGGACAATCGGCTGGTGAGAGCCTGGGTCACCAGGAACCTTCACCTGGGTCTAAACAGGATTTACCTTCACATTGCCTGTGAGATAAAAGAGAGAAATCAAGGTTAACATTGAGATTTGGGGCTTTGGTAACTCGAAGGATGGAGCTGCCATTTACGGAGACTGGGAAGACCCAGGGAAGAGCAGCTTGAAAGGTGGTGGGGAACGCGAGTTGGTTGCGTTTCTGTCATATGTAATCAACAGTCCTGACCAGTCTGGGCAATATAGTAAGACCCCATCTCTGAAAATGAACACTGAAATATTAGACGACCATGGTGGTGCACAATTGTAGTCTCAGCTACTTGGGAGGCTAAGGCAGGAGGGTTCCTTGAGCCTTTAGTTAGAGGCTAGTGAGCTATGATGGCACCACTGCACTCCAGCCTGGGGGGAAAAAAAATAAAGAGTCCTGACTAAATACTTGAGTAGCCAGGGAAGTTTTCACAAAGTAAGTAATATTTGCGGCACATCTTAGTGAACGAGAATTCCATTATTTCTGTTGGGGAATTAAGAGACTGTGGGTGTAGTTAGTTAATATTTACTGAACTATCTTTGGAATCTCATCTACTGCTCTATCTGGTCTATCTGTACACAGATATTCTATATGCTATCTCGCTGAGCTTTTGCTAGGTTATGCTACAGTAACAGAAGCCCCAAAATCTTAGCAGCTACACATACAAAGGTTTATTTTTCATTGATATTTCCTTTTATGGCAGGTTGACTGTGACTCTGCTCTATACAAGCTATTTTATTTGTTAGATGGTGAAAACTGTGATACTTGGAGATTGCTGAATATGGTATTCGTATGTTCATTCATTCATTCATTTAATAAATATTGATTCAATATCTCTTTCATGCCAGGCAAGGTCAAGTACTGAGAATACAGTGGTGAATAAAAGAGACAAAATCTCTAATTTCCAGGAGGTAATATTGACAATAAGATTAAACACAAACAAAATCATAACAACAATGAATATTAAATTCATAAATAATAGCTGTAAGACATTTTAGTAAATCTTTTAAATTAGAAAAATATAAAAATTACTACAACTAAAATGGCCAGGTGGTGATGGCTCATGCCTCTAATCCCAACACTTCGGGATGCCAAGGTGGGAGGATCATTTGACCCCAGGAATTGGAAACCGGTCTGGGTGCTACAGGAAAACCCTGTCTACAAAGAAATAGAAAATTAGCCAGGCATAGTGGTGCATTCCTGTAGACCCAGCTACGAAGGAGGCTGAGGTGGGAGGACTGCTCGAGCCTGAGAGGTCAAGGCTGTAGACAGCCAGGATCATACCACTGTACTCCAGCCCGGGTGACAGAGCGAGACACTGTCTCAAGAAAAAAAATACATATATTCAATGTGTCCTCAAACTATTATGTAGAATACTATTATTTACATCACATCACGTGAGCCCTTTCAATGGCTGAACACTTAGTGCAATCCATACAGTGTTCCTGGGAACTAAGTACACCTAAGAACAATTCAGTATAAAAGAGTTACTGTCTTGACAGGAAGATGTAAAAATTTTTAAAAGACAAATAAATAAATAAAAGAGTGAAAACTATAGATCTGTGAGGCTCAAATAATATCTCATTCAAGTCAAAATGAACATCTAGCAATCATTCTGAATACCACATAATTCACTTAATACATTTTGCCTGAACGCCCAACACATCTGAATGACCAACACCCATATGTAGCCAAGAAACAGACAATCATTTTTAAATTTATCACCCATGACTCCATCAGCTCTACGCACTTATTTTTTAAATTTTATTCATTTATTTATTATTTTTACTTTTTGTAGAGACGGGATCTCACTATGTTACCCAGGTTGGTCCAGAAACAGAAACAGACCCAACTAATTTCATTAATCAGATGACAATACAGTCATTCGATTTGTGAAAAAAAGTGCCACACGATGCAAGAGGAAAAGGATGGTCTTTTCAATAAATGGTGCTGGATCAAGCAGACACATCCATGTGGTAAATAGTGAATCACCGCCAAGTGGGGTGGCTCACGCCTGTAATCCCAGCACTCTGGGAGGCTGAAGAGGGCAGATTACTTGAGCCCAAGAGTTCAAGACCAACCTGGGAAACATGTTGAATCCCCATCTCTACAAAAAATACGAAAATTAGCCAGGCATGGTGGTGCCTACACTCGCAGCTACTCAGGAGGCTGAGGTGGGAGGATCCCTTGAGCCAGGAGGTGGAGGTTGCAGTGAGCTGAGATCCTGCCGCCGCACTCTAGCCTGGGCAACAGAGTGAGGCCCTGACTGGAAAAAAAAAAAAAAAAAAAGCAAAACTAAAATAAAATTGCTGTAAGGTTAACACAGAAAAATCTGTTCATACTCTTAGGTTAGGCATTGATTCCTTAAACAGGACACAAAAAACAGATAAAGGAAAAGATTGATAAAGTATAATTTCATTAAAATTAAGAATCTCAGGCCAGGTGCAGTGGCTCACACCTGTAATCCCAACACTTTGGGAGGCCGAGGCAGGTGTATCACTTGAACCTAGGAATTCCAGACCAGCCTAGGCAACGTGGCAAAACCCTATCTCTACTAAAAACACAGAAAAGAGCTGAGTGTGGAGATGCTCCCCTGTACGTCCCAGCTACTTGGGGGCTGAGGCAGAAGCATCACCTAAGCCTTAGGAGGTCAAGGGTGCAGTGAGCTGTGATTGTGCCACTGTACTCCAGCCTGGGCAACACAGTGAGAGCCTGTCTCAAAAACAAAAAAAAAAGTTAGAGTATCTCCATCATGAAAAAATCACCATTAACAGAGTAAAAAGGCAAGCTACAGATTGAAAAAAGGGAAATGTAATACATATATATCCTAAAAAGGACGCATATCCAGAATAAAGTATTACAAATCAACAGAAAAACAAGCATATCAATGAAAACCGGATAAAAAGATTTAACAGACACTTCACAAAACAGGACTTATAAATGGCAATAAAAGACACTCAATCTCAATGAAACCACACTGATACATTACCCCTACTAGAATGGCAAAATAATTTTTAACTGACAGGCATCAGCAAGGACGTGGGGTAACAAGAACATCCCTGTTAAATGGTTCAACCATTTTGGGAAAATGTTCAACAACATGTAATACTAAAGTTTATCATTCATATACCTCTAAAACCAACAATGCCACTCCTACAAATATACCCCAGTCTAGTAATGTTCTATTTCTTGGTCTGCGGTGGTTCACTTGGTAAAAATTCATTACCTTTGGTTTTTTGTTTTGTTTTTGTTTTTGAGACAGGTTCTCACTCTGCCATTCAGGTCAGAGTGCAATGCCATGATCATGGTTCACTGCAATCTCAGCCTCCCGGGCTCTGGTGATCCTCCCACCTCAGCCTCTTGGGTTGGGATCCCACCACACACAGCTAACTTTTGTATTTTTAGTAGACACAGGGTTTTGCCACATTTCCCAGGCTGGTCTGGAAATCCTGGACTCAAGTGATCTACCCACCTTGGCTTCCCAAAGTGCTGGGATTACAGGTGTGCTCTACTGCGCCCGGACCACCTGCACATTTAAAATTGTGAACCTCTTCGGTATACTTCAGTACCTTTTCAAAGATTTCTTTGACACAAAGTTCTCAGAAATCTTAAAGCTAGCATTTCAGAATAGAAAAAAACAGCTCCTGGTTCACTGCTGAAATTTTACTAATAAAATTTAAAAACAAAAAGAAAGCATATCAGCTCCGAACAAAGATTAAACACTACCAGCAGATCTTTCTTTAACTTTCTGACGCACTGGGATTCATTCTTTCCGCAAAGAAAGGATGAACACTGTAACCCAAAGAAAAGAAAAGACTTCTTTTCGAAAGTGGCTCTAGCAGCAAAAGACAGGAGGAAAGCAAGGAAACCATGCCAAACGTCTTGGTTAACTCTTAGGTGAAAGGACGCCAAATGACAGACAGACACAGACAGACACAGGGAAATCATAGCAACTCTTGCAGTGCAAACACCAACCCCACAATCCATCCGACCGGAAATCCTGCGGTTAATTTGAGGCTTGCACCGCTAGTCATGAGGTGATTTGGTGATGGCCACAAACGCTCCTCATGTGCATCCTGGACCTGGCACACCTGGCTTGCCCATCGCCAGCCTGGAGACACCGCCAGGAGCAGAATCCCGGAGGCGAATAAAGACTCCAACTTTGCAAGCAGAGGGAACCGATTTCTGGCCTCGAAGGTGGGGTGCGGGGTCAGTGTCCTCTACAGGATACAGGAGGACGTGCCCCGGAAGCTGCTCCGTCCCTCCACCGCCTGCGATGCCACAGAACACCCGCCAGCGAGTTTCTTCCCCAGCGCGCACCAGAGGTGGGCTTCGGCGGCAGCCGCAGGGGAAGAATCGAGCTCAGGAAACTTAGGCCCCCGCCGTGCACCCCCCACACCCACCACCCCTCGCGCAACAAAACTTGCCACGGCCGCGCCCCAACCCAGCTGTGCGCCCGCGGGTCCCGGATTCACCGCCCGCTCAGCTTGGCGAGGTGCCCTCACCTCGGAAAGGCTGGGTGGACTTCGCCATAATTTCCCATCCAGACAGCAGCCGGTAGCCGCGCCGCCGCGCCTCGGCCCAGCTCCTGGCGCCGCAGGTCGCCCGTCCCGCGTTCCAAAAGCGCCACGCTCATTCAGTAGCTCAGGCAGCCTCGCGACCCTCACCTACCCCTCCCAGTACCGCCACGGTCTCAACCGCCACCCAGCCCCTCACCGCGGCGCCTGCGCCCCACTGGCTCCTCAGAATCCGGCTTGTCCGCGTCAGGAGAACCCAACGCGCAGGCGCGGAGGAGCCTCAAAGGGACCCGGCCGCCTCTACTGCATAAAGGTTGGAGCAGGTTACCGAGGGAATGGACCGAGTGCCGCGGGGACAGGGAAATCCCTCTATCCCCTGGCCTCTCTGTCAAAGCACCAGCCCACGACTCTGCAAGTCGCTGATTTCCTCAGCCGCTATGGAAAACAGTCAAGATGACAGCATCATCACTCATGAGACGGTTGTGACCACACAGGCAGAGCACTTGGCAGGGGACCCTATGTGCAGACCGTCTTCAACACATTTGCATTCCCACTAACAATGGATAAGTATTTTCTTTTCTCCAAAGCCTCAACAACATGTTATTTTTTTTTACTTTTCAGTAATTGCCATCCTGAAAGGCTTGAGGTGCTGTCTCATTGTGGTTTTGATTTGCACGTCTCTAATGATTAGTGATGTTGAGCATTTTCTCATGCGTTTGTTGGCCAACTTTATGTCTTCTTTTGAGACGTGTCTGTTCATGTCCTTTGCCCACTTTTCAATGGGATTATTTGGTTCTTTTGCTTGTTGATTTGTTTAAGTTCCTTATAGATTCTGGAAATCAGACCTTTGTCAGATGCAGTTTGCAAATATTTTCTCCCTTTCTGCAGGTTGTCTGTTTACTCTGTTGATATTTTAATAGTTTCTTTCACTGTGCAGAAGTCCCATTTGTCTATTTTTTATTTTGTCACATTTGCTTTTGGGTTCTTCATCCCAAATTCTGAAAGACATTCTTTTGAAAACAAACTCTCAGGCATGCCAGTGGCAACTGTGCCCCTGAAGGGGTGGTGGCCCATGCACAGCTTCCATCTCCCATCAGTCCAT
The DNA here is from genome assembly GCF_002776525.5 of Piliocolobus tephrosceles. NCBI lineage: Eukaryota > Metazoa > Chordata > Mammalia > Primates > Cercopithecidae > Piliocolobus > Piliocolobus tephrosceles. The sequence goes on from NW_022308605.1 coordinate 6,263, forward strand.
GCACAGCTTCTGGCTCCCATCAGTCTGGTCCTCCAGTGGCGGTGAGAGTCTCCTCAGTTCTTGCCTGTTCCATCAGGCCAGCCCACTATCTGGGCCCCAACCTCGAGTGCTCACGCTGTAGCCCTGGTTGGGATGTCTGTGCTCTGGGCTGAAGACCACAGTGGACCTCTGCACAGACGTGCCTCCCCCACCAGCAGTGTGGCTGCTGCTCTGTAGCCCCTGAGATTCACAGGAAAACCAGGTGTAAGGTTTGGTAAAAATGAATTCCAGCACCCTCGCTCGTGCCTGTGGGGTGACCTGTGCCTTCCCCATGATTTCTGCAAGCCCTGGGGCCTCTGCCATCCTACTCCCATCTGCTCTGGGTCTGGCATCTGCTGAGCTCCCTTGACTCACTGTCTCTTACTCAGCTGTCTCTTCTCTTGTCTCTGCGATGAGCTTCTACCATTCTCAGCCCCCACTCCCAACACCTCCCTACATACTCTGCCTGCATCAGACCTGACAAAGGTTTCTTCAGGGGGATTTTATAGTCAGAATGGCAGAGTAGAGGAAGGCAGCTGGGAATATTGGCAGTCCTTTGGCCACCCAGCCACTTCTCAAAGGCGGTGCTTTCTGGAAGGTTCTCCAATTAGAAGCACCCACCAATCAGAAAAGTTAAATCAAGGAAATTCCTGAAACAAAGAAGGACTCGGTGCTTTAGTTCTGGATACCCAAGTAGCAGGCACCAGTAGAAGGACCTTCACACCAGCTCCTGAGCCTGCATTCCTGTGTCAGCAAAACACCATCCTAGTGTCAGCATCAAATCCTGTAACCGGGTGTGAGAGGCTCTGGGCCGGGCTCTGTGCACACAGGACCCCTGAGACGTCACTCCACCTTTGGATGTGACACGCCCAGGGTTCAGCCCTCTGCAAACTGGAGAATGCCAGGCAGACCATGGGAGGTAAGATGCTTGCCCCAAAACTCCCTGGGCTGAACAAGGACCCCTAACCCTCCGGTCTGTTCTGGGCCTTTAGGAAACACCCCAGAAAAGTCAGCTCACACAAGGGACCCGCAGGGACATCAGAGTACATGACAGATCAGGTGCTACCTGGAAGTGAGGAGGCCAATGAAGGCAGGCAGGTGTCCTTCCATCACCCACGCTTTCCCTCCCCTCACTCAGCGAACTGCCTTGGAGGGTATTTCCATGGACACTCGGTGGGCAGGTGCCTCTGGTCGGGTAGCCACAGCCCTTACGGGCAAGGCCCTGCCGTAGCTGACCCCTCCATCCCCAGGCACCCACCCCGCCTTCTCTAATGAGTCCATGGCCCCCTATCTCCTGCACCTTAAGGGACCTGGAACCTTAACGGGCCCCACACAGCCTCCCCTGTCTCTGCAAACCTGCTACTGAAGGCCTCTGCCAGGGCTGCTTCCTCCTACAGGCCAGAGCAATTTACCTGAATCATTTACAGTGGCAGAAACGTGGTGGAACGTTTGGAATCCTGAGCAGCCCCCTTGGGAACCACTGCCACTCTGCAGCATTCCCAGGGAGCCTCCAGCCCTTACCCAGGCTCAGGGGGTGGGGGGAACCATCTCCCTGCAGCCAAATCCCACTTCCCATGGCTCTCCAATTAAGATAATTATAGATTCAAGTGCAGTTGTAGGAAATAATATAGAGAGATCCATGGACCCTCCCTTATGCTGGGCCTCCCGCCGGGCCTGTTCCAGCTCCTGCTCCCACCCGCTCAGCTGCCGGGAGAGCTGGCCCCCACCCGGAGACTGAGCAGCACTCCCAGCATCCCCCAGCTTGTTCATCATGCAGCACCCCAACTTGGGGCCTAACCCAGTCCTGGCAGAAGGCCTGGGTTCGAGCCCAGGGTCTGCCCTCATGTGCTATATGTACTTGGGCAAGTCATGACCTTCTCTAGATCTGCAATGCACGTGTGTACAAAAACGAGGGCCCGGCCAGGCACCGTGGCGCATGCCTATAATCCCAGCACTTTGGCAGGTGGATCACTTGAGGTCAGGAGTTCAAGACCAGCCTGGCCAATGTGGTAAAACCCTGTCTCTGCTAAAAATGCAAAAATTAGCCAGACATGGTAGTGCACGCCTGTAGTCCCCACTACTTGGGACGCTGAGGCAGGAGAACAGCTTAAACCATGGAGGCAGAGGTTGTAGTGAGCCCAGATCATGCCACTGCACTCCAGCCTGGGTAACAGAGCAAGACTCTGTCTCAGAAACACACACACACACACACACACACACACACACACACACACACACACCCTGCAGGGTGGCTTTATCGTCCTCCAGCTGTGGGCCGGGTACAGATGGGGCCTCATAAGCAGGGCATTCCTCCCAGGACCAGGAGGCCTCAGCCACCCACCCACCAGCCACAATATCCCAGGGGAGGCTCCCAGGGAATGAGGGGCAGTGCCCTTGGGTGTGTGGGACACTGGGGAGGGGGAGATGAGGGCCCATGGAGCTTCTGTGCTCTGACACCGAGAGAGGATAGACAGACAGACGGAGACAGACAGAGAACCAGAGACAGAAAGAGAGGCACAGGTCAAGACGGGTACAGGGCTGGGCCCGGGGTGCCTCACTGACACTGGGCAAGACAGGTGGGCCTGCAGGTGCACAGCGTACCTGGGCGACAAGGCAGTTCAGATCCAGCTTGTCCTGAACAAGGCTCTTGTTGAGGGCGCTCAGCTTGGACAGGGAGTCCTGCAGGGAGGCCATCTCTCCCTCAGCTTGGTCATGGAGAGCTCGAGCTCCACGCGGCCAGCCTCAGCCTGCAGAGTCAGGCCCTCAGACATGAGGAAAGGCAGAAAGGTGGGGAGGAGGTGAGGAGGGACAAGAAGACACCCAGAGAGATGGACCCTCAGAGACAGGGGAGGGGAAACAAGGAGGGGACACTGCATGAGATGGAAAAAAAAACCACTGCAGAAAGCCTGCTGCTTATGGAACCATTTAAAATCCACGCACCACAGAGCTGTGCAAAAATAGCTCAAGCTGCAGGGCAGGACCAGAGTTCAGAGGATCCCTGAGTAGGGTCTAGGGATAGCACTGCTCAGAGCCCAGGCTGCAGCGGACAGGGCCGGCCCCCCGCCAAGGACTCTCTGGGCTCTCAGACCTCAGGAGCTGAGTCTCAGGCACTGGATGACCCTGAGCTATAGGCATTGTCCCCAGGAGCATCCACAAGAGCAGGGATACGGCCATAAAGAGAGGTCAGTCCACTTATGGCTGGGACCAGAGGTCCAGAGGTCTGTGGCCTGCGACAAAGATCAGCCTGTATCCAGAAGGAAGGGGTCAGTCTGTGCAGGCTCAGAGGTCTGCCTGACACTGGGACCAGTCCATGCCAGAGCAAGAAGTCTTGGGGCTGAGGGTCAGAGGTAGGTTTTGTGGTTGTGCAGCAAACAGGGACCCACCTTGGTCAGCGCCTCAGCCACCTCGGCCTTTTCCGCCTGCAGCATGTCCTGCTGCAGCGTGGCGCGGCTCAGCGCCTCCCTCACCTCCACAGCTCCTTGGCCAGGACTGAGCACTTCCCTTCCAGCTGCTCTAGTTGTCTATGGCTGCGGGACAGAGGGCGGGCGGGTGGCCCATGTCACTTTCCTGCCCTGAACCTCCTGTAGCCAGCGAGATGCTGGGCCAGGGACCAGGCCTGAGGCAGGAGTTTGGAGAGAAAGAGCCTGACCCACAGGGCAACCAAGCCCACTACACTTAGCTGCATGACCCTACGCCTCCGTTTTCACATCTGCAAAATGAGGTAACACTTGCCTCGTGACATTGTTTTTTTGAGACAGAGTCTCGCTCTGTCTCACCCAGGCTGGAGTACAGTGGTGTGATCTCAGCTCACTGCAACTTCTGCCTCCCAGGCTCAAGCAATTCTCCTGCCTCAGCCTCCGGAGTAGCTGGGATTACAGGTACCCACCACCATGCCTGAATTTTTACTTGTTGTAGAGATGAGATGTTGCCCAAGCTAGTCTCCAACTCTTTGGCTCAAGCGGTCCTCCCACCTCAGCCTCCCAAAGTGCCAGGTTGGCTTAGTTCACTGCCATTTCCACTGTGCGTGGGCTGAGGACAAAGCTCCACGAAGAGCTGCTGAATGAATTAATGAATGCGAAGAGCCAAGTAATAATGTAGGATGTTAAATGGAAAAAGAAATGATTCCCCTTGGCTCTGGCTGGGGTCATGTTGGGCCACAGATGGTGTCAGCCACACACGGGGCTCACGGAAGGACACCAGCCAACACATCCAGCATCTCCCGCATCCCAGAAGTTCAGGGTGAAAACCAGGCCGTGACCCCCACAGGGGCCACCTGGGTGGAAAGGGGGCCTCCCCTCCAAGGGCTGAGAGAAAGACTGGGGAGGGGAGGGTTAAGTCAGGGAAATGTGCGCCGATGGGGAGCCTCCGAGATCCAGGTGTTGACTCCTGGAGTCTTGCCTGAATCCCGCTGGCCTCTGCTCCCACCACAAGATCTGTTTACTAAGCACCTGCTGTGAGCCCAGCGGAAAAAAAAA
>NW_022308606.1:0-2586 GCF_002776525.5 Piliocolobus tephrosceles
AAAAGAAATAGAAGATAAGATGAAAAAATATAACTTAAAGGGACATACATTATATCATGACATGAAAAGTCCAATAGCATTAAGAATATTAAAATTGGTTAATGAAAATAAATTAAATATAGAAAATTGTTTATATTTTAAGAATAAAAAATTAGTTGACTTTGACACGTTTAGAAGTATATTATATATAATGTGTCCATATATGTCTTTATCTTTTTACAATATGACAGATCATTACCTTATACATTTTAACAACACTGGAATAAATTTTTATTTAAATCTTGTTTATAATAAGGTACTTAATTATATAGATGATAATAAAGTTAAAATGTTGAAAAAATGAGAATACTAATAAGATGGGGGGAATAGCTTATGATTCTAGAACATTTGTGGGAACTCCAATGAAAACTGAAAATATTTTAACATTGAATGAGGATAATGAGCCATACTCAAACACTAACTTATACATATATCCATTACTCCCATTTACTGATGTATATAAACACTATTTAAAAACATATCAAAATGAAATAAATCAAATAAAAATGGAATTAAGTCAAATGTATTTAAACAAAGCAGAAGAGGCATTATATACCAATATTGACAATAATATTTTTAGTGTAATTAAACCTATTCATGCATTAGTTCCTGTATATTTAAATACAACAGATGATATTAATGATATTTATTTTAGTACAGCAATTTTTAATATGTTTTCTAATGGTAGAAATAGTTTTCAAGTACCCCTTTCAGGTAAACATGTTCAAAACTTTACACATAACTATTACAAAAATGATATTAGTACTTATTTTAATCATGATATAAGTTTTCGTAATCCGAAAAAAATGTTTCGTATTAAGTGGTCTCTATTAAATACAAATTATTACAAATTAAAAAATGATAAAAATAAAAAAAAAATAAAAAAAAAAATAAAAAAAATAAAAAAAATAAAAAGGGTGATAATGGTGATGATAGTGGTGATAGTGATAGTGATGGTGATAGTGTTGGTGGTGATAGTGTTGGTGGTGATAATGTTGGTGGTGATAATGTTGGTGGTGATAATGTTGGTACTGATGGTGGTAATGTTTGTACTGGTGGCGATAATGTTGGTGGTGATGGACAAGATGAGTATGATCAATATCTTAACGAAATGAATGGTGTGATGCAAACAAATAATGACACATATATTACTAACGAGAATGTTAAAAATGCAGAAAACAAACACATTTTAAATAATTTCAGTAATGGTATTATTCGCTGTATGAACGATAATACTACACTCGGAAGTGATACATATAATAAAACAAATTTAAACATAGTAAAATTTTCAGAAAATATTTATTTTGATGATTTAAATACTGACGACGAAGAAGTATCTATAAAAATAAAACATAAAAAATTACGATGCAGATTAAATGCTCATTCAACGTTGGGTCATATGTCATTATATCCACAAACATATAATATTGAACATAATATATGTAATAATCAATTAGAAAATGTATTTGCTGTATGTGCAGATATGAATTATAGTAGTACTGATGAAAGTTGTACTTTTGTAAGTTTTGTTACAATTATTCCTAACAAATATTTTTTAACATTTTTTTTTAACATCCTTACCTTACCATGATAATGTCTTTTTCGATTTAAAAACAAATGTATATAATTCTGAATTGACAGGAATAACAATATTTGATTTAAAAAATATTACATTCACTAAAGAAAAACAAAATACGAATAGTGAAGAATATAATACAAACACAGCACCAAATGGTTATAACGGTATTAGTAGTAATAATAGTGGTAATAATAGTAATGTATATGGCACTTTTTCCAATGAACATATTTTTAACACAAATAATATTAATAATATTAATGTTAATATGTGTGATTTACTTAGGATTAATTATGTTAGAAATTGTTTTTCAAAGTTATTATTGTTTTATTCTTATTTGTATTATAACAATGATTATTTGAGTCAAAATAATAATAAAATAGATAGTACTGTTGTTAATAATGATGCGTGTGGTAGTGATAATAAGCGTGGTAGTGATAATAAGCGTGATAGTGATAATAAGCGTGATAGTGATAATGTAAAAGTAAAAGAAGAATCGAATGACGAACCAGATGTAGACGAAGGAGAGGATGATGTATTTAGTGATATCGAAGATAATCATTTATTAAAAGAAAACTTATATTTAAAAAAAATAGTTAATAATTTAATAAGTGAAACAAATGAGGATACAATTGATTATAATAATTATACATTCGGAATTGATAAAGAACATGAAACTATACGTACTGAATGTAATTTGATTTAAATTTATTATATAGTACCGAAAATTTGAAAAATTTAAACAACTCATGGAATAATAATAAAGGAGAAAGTATAATAAACAATTACAACATGATATATAACAATTTAGTGCGTGAACAAAGTGGTAATTATAGTATTAAAGACATGGTAAACAATAATAGTTATAATAAAATAAAAAAAAGAAAATTCAGTTCGTTAGAACAATTAAAAACTAGTAATATAAAAAATGAACACAGAAATTTCTTTAATAAATCATTTTAATGCATATA